>NW_006771034.1:1040217-1050456 GCF_000442215.2 Lipotes vexillifer
GAATGCCGATTTATAACACAAGTCAGAAATGCTCCTTTCCCTTCTGTTCAAAGTGAAACAAACAGACCTTCAGAAGAGAGAAGATTCTTGTTTCACAGGTTGCTACCAAGGAGTTATTTGAGGTCGTGTACTTTGGATTGCAACATACCACAATCTTAAAGATCAATAAAGGGGAGATATTTTTCTATAGAAGTTTTTATTCTTAGATTCAAGGAGGGGAGAGCTACTTGATAAGTTTCAGGTGATCCAGCATTTTCTGGATAATTATCCACACTTTTCTTTTTTAGCTCCAGATATTTCAAGCTTAGGAAAAACCAAAAAGAAAGAAAAAAGTTCCACTTCTACTGTATCCATTCTCTATAATATGGGGAAACCATGTGCATTTAATGCCATAGCTTCTTAGGGTATATCTGAATTTGTATCTAATTTTACTTATAAGAATTCTAGAACACTTATAAAGTTGACAAATAGCAGTAGCCGTAACATTCTCATAAAAGAAGTTTTGTTTTTTGTTTTGGGGTCTTTTTCTTTTGTTTTTGTTTTTTGTTCTGGGTTTTTTTTTTTTTCGTGCTTTACCTTAAGGCATTATCACATTTTCACTAAAGGAGTGTCTTTGGGAGAGAGTATGATAAATCAAACTGTCATTTATCATAATCAGAAAAATAAATCATATACAAAAGTGAAAATAAAGCTTCCATGTAAGTTTCCTTCTCATTCCTGGTAAGCAAGGGGTTAACCTGAAGTCTTAATCCATTTCCACTCTAATTGGGAAGGATGGATGGAAAATCATTTCAGTAACAGAATGAAAATTGCTAGCCTATAGATGCCTGAGGCAAAAAGAAAAGAAATGAATTCTCCTGTGAGCTTGGTTAGTGAGGAGGAAGGAAATCTCCATCTTGCACCTGACTTCATTCATGTCATTGTTCAGTGTGCCGGTGTTAAATAATGATCTCCAGAGCAGTGTGTGGATCAAGAGAAGGGGCCTGTCTGCCCAGGTCTCTTAGGCTGAGGTCACAAGGAAATTTCTGGACACTCTCCCTCATTCTGCTAAACCTGGAGTCGGCTCAGTTTGACAACTCAGCGTGCTGTTTACAGACACAGAGGGGATCCCCCAATGGCACACTGGGTAAAGTTTTCTTCTTTCATCCTTAGAAGTCCATTTCACTATCTGGTGTCTTTGGCAAAAGAGAGTTCTTAGCTAAATAAATATTTCCTAATTCAGAAGTGAATAGGCTTGATCTGGGATATTTTTCTCCAAAGAAAAAGTGAGATGCCCCCTTAAATGGAGAACGTGACAATTACAGAACTTCTTGTAATCGAATGCTTTTTAAAAATTATTCAAATCCACATTTATATAAATACTTACTTCATGCCCCTTTTCAAAACTTACCCTAGAGTACTGTATTTCCCAATAATGCTTGTGAAATTCTCCTGGGATGGGTATCTTCATGGGCAATGGAATTTTTTAAGGTGACAAGAGAAACAAGAATTATGGGAGTCCCTTGTAGTTGCTAAACATCAGTGAACTTCCAGATCAGTAGTTCAACTAGAAAAGAACTGGAGTTCATTTGAGGGCTTATTTGTCATCATATTTGGCCAGTCATCTGTTACTTTGCTCTTGCTATTAAAAAAACTACCAGCTTTGCAAAAATATATGACAAAAATCTTTGAGCGTGTGTGTTTAATCATTTTTAATAAGTTTTGGATCATCTCTGTATATTGCTTTCATTGTACATATAAGTATAAATTGGCAATTAGCTAACAGATAATATCTATTTTTCAGCTGCTTTTAATTTTGTTAAAAATTATTTCACTCTTCCCTTCTACCTTTTAAGAAGAGGTGAACTCTCTAGAATTAGCACCATTATTCATTCAAAAAAGGTAGCAAAATTTGTTTCATTTTTTGAGTAGGTTTAAATTATAGCGTTTTTCTAAGCAAGTCCAAGACAATCCTATCCGAAAGTTTAAATCTGACTTGACCATTGCTTGATTGAGAAATAGGCAATAATGTTTCATAAGAAATCTCCACAAAAATTTTTCTAATTAAAACAGACATTTTTATTGACATATAGTTGCTGTACAATATTATGTAAGTCACAGGTATACAATACAGTTATTCACAATTGTTAAAGTTATATTTCATTTATATTGGGTTGGCCAAAAAGTGCGCTCGGGTTTTTCCCTAAGATGTAGGTGAGGAAACTGAGACCCGCACAAAGTAAGTGACTAATCAGACAGACCCCCAACCCTCCTCCCTATGTCTAGCAGTTCGAGAACCAGTTCGGGAAAAATCTGAATGCACTTTTTGGCCAACCCAATAGTTATTATAAAATATTGACTATATTTCCTGTGTCGTACAATATATACTTGTTAGTTGTTAACAAAATTGTTAATATTCCACTTCAGTCTCTGGAGCCTTATCCATAAAAATGTGATTGTTACTGGAACATCAGATATATAATATTTAATTTTCTAATATTATTACTGTAATCTGAAAATTTGTAATTACAATGCAGATCTTAGGATTTTTATGAAACTTAGAAAATGTAATTCTTCAATTACATAGAATGATTGCTTCCATTGCTGCTGATTTTTTTAAGCTCTTTTTAATTTCATACTACGACATGAAATTTTAAAGCTTTTGTGGAGTATAATTCCATGACCTCACAGAAAGCAGGATAATGATAGTCTTAGCCCATTATTCCATGTAAAATTCTGTTTTCCAAACCTGAAGATAGAAGGATTAATACAAAAGGATTAATACAAAAGGATTCATCTTGTCTGAATGCCTGTAAAAACCCTCTAAGACCAACAGTTGGCAATTTATTATTTAATTGATCAATATAGATATCTCAGCAATTCCTTCACAGATAATTATACTTCTTATACTTGAGTCTTAGGTAGACTTCCCATGTCTAGGACAGACTGGGGAGTCAGCACCCAAGATTTATCTCAAGCCTTTACATTCTCTTTCTAGAAAGTTCTGCGATCTTGGGGGAAATTTCTCTACTGTCTATATGGGATCATAGATAGAAAATTTTTTATTTCAGTGAGGGGGGGAAAAGCTCCAGTTTGATGTACTAACAGCTGTAATAATCATGGCAAAGAGCCTTTAGCTTTTTATTCTAAAGGAATTAAACTATGTTGTATATGCATATTATGTTTTAGTTATTATATAATACAGTATATAGTGAAACCTCGCTAGTTGGGTTGACATGGAGAAAACAGTAGTGAAAAGGATAATTTTAATATTTTAAAATAACTGTAGTCATAAATTATAAGTAATATTTATGAGTAAATATGTGTTTCTCTCTAACCTCAATCCTATGTAAATTATAAGTACAGAACAGCAATGTATTTCTGTTATTTTCTAGAAGATGTAGAATCTCAAAATTATTTGTGTGGTTGTTTAAATCACAGATCCTCAGGCCTGCTTGAATGAATAGAAATTACATCTGTGCAGTTAAAGGAACCCTATGTAAATTGGTAACACCCTTAGAATATACTATCTTGAGTTGATTCTATGTTCCCCTTTTTCTTTCCTTTCCCCTCCTCACTCAAAATCCAAGTTCACCCCAGCCATGTGCTGACTTCAGTCAGCACCAGACCAGGTCAATTTCTCACAGTTCCAAGTGACGTTTATATATAAAGTTCACAGAGCTGGAAAGCCTTCTTGCCCAAGGCTCCCATTTTGTAGGTGAGGAAACTGAGACCGGTACAAAGTAAGTGACTAATCAAACAGACCCACAATTAACCCCCAACCCTCCTCCCTATGTCTAGCAGTTCGAGAACCAGTTAAACTGACTCACCTGATTATTTTTAAACATAATTGTTGCAGAAGGAAAAAAGTTAGACCATCCCAGGTCATAATTGCCCCAGTGAGAGAGTAAAGATAAACTATAAACACAAGGAATAAAACAAAAGCGCTTGATTTGGGTTGGAGAGCTCCCTGTGGAAGGACCCGTGGGAAATGTGGACCAAGACTCCTGTTTATTCATTCAGACATTCATTCATTTATCTTTTTCCTCAACTTAGAAAACTTGTGTTTTGTTTCTAATTCAGAGCAGCAGAAATTGTTTTAAATATACTAATTAAAATGTCTAAAGTAAAGCAGACTGTAAAAGTAACTTTTTTAATAGATGCTATTTCTGTCATCCACCAGAAAACTTGACTGCTGTACCATTCCCCAATTAAGGAACTCAAAGCCATAGAAAAATATGTAAATTCACCTCCCCGTTCCTCAAGTGTAGTAGACTTTGAGACACTCTTTGACACTTGGGTACTTTCCATAGTGCTTGCATAGGGGAAAGCACAGCAAGTGGTTTCTCAGCCTCTCATTTAAATGGGGCCAAAGACAATGTGGGGAAGATCCAGACCCCTTCTAGGGTCCACGCATCAGCCCCTTGACCTCTGTACCCAACCCAAAACACTAAGGGGTGGAAACCAGGTATGCTTGCTCTTAAGAGATGCTCAGACCCAATCTCCCAATTCCTCCCACCCCACCTCCCGCCTTGGTGTCCATACATTTGTTCTCTGCGTCTATGTCTCTATTTCTGCTTTGCAAATAAGATCATCTGTACTATTTTGCTGGATTCCACATATATGCATTAATATACGATATTTGTTTTTCTCTTCCTGACTTACTTCATTGTGTATGACAGTCTCTAGGTCCATCCACATCTCTGCAACATATATACACTATTGATACTATGTATAGAATAGATAACTAATGAGAACCTACTGTATAGCACAGGGAGCTCTACTCAGTGCTCTGTGGTGACCTAAATGGGAAGGAAATCCAAAAAAGAGGGGATATATGGATTCGTATAGCTGATTCACTTTGCCGTACAGTAGAAACTAACACAACACTGTAAAGGAACTATATTCTAATAAAAATTAATTTAAAAATAAAATAATAATATAAGTCAAAAAAAAAAGAGAGAGAGAGAGAGAGAGAGAGAGAGAGAGAGAGAGAGAGATGCTCAGACCTTTGAAGGTTCCAGCAGCCCCGGAGGAACAAATGTAGTGAGGTAGGGCCTGTGGTTTCTGTTACAGACCTGACTCCATATTTCTTCTTGGTTTTATCTTCTGAGGACTGGAAGAAAGACAGGTGGACCCACTCCATAACTGAGGCCAGGAGCTACCTCACCTTTGATTCGAACTCATTTTTTAAACTGGAAGATTGCTAGCAAATTGACATACTGAGTGGCTTTTTTGTTTGAAAAATCTATATGCTATATTTCAAAATAAACTTGTTTATAGGAGTTGCTATTTGAGAATATCACTGAATCACTTTGCAATTGTTTTGAAGTCATGAGCTAGTAAAAGTAAAACCTCTTGTTCTAATCCGTGTTGCCTATATGAATTTCATAGAAAAACAAGTGGAAAAGAAAGGGTCAAGAGATACTTTGGTAGTATTCTTTCAGAGTCAAAGAAACCAAAGCATATTGTATGGGCTGTGGCATCGGCAGCTGGTAAACATTAAATGGAAATGAACACTGCGTGAGGTGGACTTGTAGCTTATCCGTGGCTGTGAAAATGCTTTAGTGGCAACGACAGTGGTCAGTAGGCCTTTGCAATTTAGTTGTTTTCACCGTGTGTGTGTTTCCTTATGACTACAAGCTAATCAAGTGATGCTGTAATAAAATCCTGAACTTCACTTCAGGACAGCTCAGAGGGAAAATGAGTCAAGGAAGATGAACTACTTAATGGCCTTTGCTAATAGCAGGTTAAAAACAAGGCTCACTTGAGCACAAGCAGAATAGCAGCAAAACTGCTCTTCAGAGGGAATTGCGTTTTGAGTGGTTGCCCTTGAACTGCACTGCCTAGTAGAGTAGCCACTAGCCACGGGTGACATTTGGAGACCTGAAACGTGGCTAGACCGAACGAGATGCACTGTGAATGTAAAATACACATAGGAGTTTGAAAACTTACTTAAAAAAGAAAAAGAATGTAAAATATCTTATTAACAATTTTTATATTGATTACATGTTGGAATGAAAATGTTTTGGCTATACTAAGTTAAATAAAATACATTATTAAAATTAATTTAACCTATTTCTTTATTTTTTTAATGTGGTTATTAGAAAATTTTAAATTACATATATGGCTCATATTACATTTCTAGTGGACAGTACTGCTCAAAATAAGAAAGAATGCCCACATGGTTTAAAGGCAACTTGTCAAGAACTAGTAAAGAAATTTGATAATAGCATAATGATATGAATCTTGCAAGGTTGGTTTAGCTTGTTGGCTATGACTGGCACTCCAGGGGCAAATTGCATGGGTTCAGATTGGGCCAATTACTGAATCTCAGTTTCTTCATCTGTAAAGTGAAGGGAATAATTATGGACTGTTTGCTGCTAGCGGGGTAAATGGAATAAGGCATGTAAAGTCATTAGTGTGAGGTCTGACGCACCGATAAAAGGGAGCTTCTATTATCATGGTTGTCTTGGTCAACTCAGGGCTGCTATAACAAAATACCATAGACTGGGTGGCTTACGCAACAGAAATTTATTTCTCATAGTTCTGTTAACTGGAAGTCTGTGATCAGGATGCCAGCATGGTTGGGGTCTCGTGAGAGCCCTCTTCCCGGCTTGTAGTTGGCTGCTTTCTTGCTGTGTGCTCACATGATGAGAGAGAGAGAGAGAGAGAGAGAGAGAGAAGGGGTTTCAGTCTCTTCTTACAAGGGCACTAATCCCATGAGAACCCCACCCACGTGACCTCATTTAAACCCAATGACCTCCTTAAGGCCTCACCTCCTAATACCATCACATTAGCCCTAAACGGGCTTCAACGTATGAGTTTGGCTGGGGGAGGATGCAAATATTCAGTCCATCCCATTAGCTTTAAAAGTCCAATCAGAGATAGATTTCATGTTAATTTGTAATTTTCAATGTTGTTTACAAAAACCTTTTTTTTAATTTTAAAAAAATTTTAAATAAATTTATTTTATTTATTTATTTTTGGCTGAGTTGGGTCTTCGTTGCTGTGCACAGCCTTTCTCTAGTTGCAGCGAGCAGGGGCTACTCTTCCTTGTGGTGCACGGGCTTCTCACTGCGATGTCTTCTCTTGTCACAGAGCACGGGCTCTAGGTGTGTGGGCTTCAGTAGTTGTGGCACGGGGGCTCAGTAGCTGTGGCACGGGGGCTCAGTAGCTGTGGCACATGGGTTTAGTTGCTCTGCGGCATGTGGGATCTTCCTGGACCAGGGCTCAAACCCGTGTCCCCTGCATTGGCAGGTGGATTCTTAACCACTGTGCCACCAGGGAAGCCACAGAAACCTTTCAGAGACTGCAGTCCAGTGTGTGCTAGGCACAGTGTTTGCTGGGTACTGAGCAGTTGGCCTTGCCAACTCTGAGTGGGGTCCTTGAACCAGCAGCAGTGGCATCAAAGGGAGCTTGCTGGGAATGCAGCGCCTCAGGCCCCTCTCCAAACCTGCTGAATCAGAATCTGTACTTAACCAGATTCCCAGGGGCTTGGGATACACCTTGCTTATCCAGTACTGTCTAGTATTTGAAGAGGAGGGAGCCTCATTGGTAAGGTATCCAAACGCTAGTGGTTATGTGTTTGTGTGTTGTGAGGGTGAATCAGAAGAGAATGACACAGGTACAGAGTTGGCTTGAAGAGGGCCAATAAAAGACACCCTTGCTCCCCAATGATCCAGAAGCACCTGTGAGACAGGCAAAGTCGAGCAGACAGAGGCCAAACTACCAGCTTCATCACTGACAGGACTTTTGGAGAACAGTGACTTAGGTGTGTGGCTTCCTGCCACTGAACCCCAGAAACAGAGATCTGTAAGCACACAGGCAGCGTCTCCCTAAAATAATAAGAGGAGGGGAAGGCATGCTCGGTGTGCTAGTTTTCTGTTGCTGCCAAAGTAGCAAATGATCACAAACTTAGCAGCTTACACAACACCCAGTCCTCCTGTTTTTTCCACCAGCACCTATAATTTTGTTCTGTCCATTCCAAGCTGATTCCTGATGTCTACCCCCAAACCCATTCTCTCTGGTCTTGACTGCTACTAATGGCACCTGGGCCGGAAATGGGGGAAGACCCCTCTCCCGCCCTCACCTCAGTCCCCCCGTTTCTGTCTCCATTGTTTCCACCTTAATGCTCATGAGTCCTTGCCTGGCAAGGCTGTAGCTTTCCTACTCCTTCTCTGCCCCCTCTAATTCACGTATCCACCTCCGACAGATTTATTTTCCTAAAATATGTATTCGTTATGTTATTTCCCAGATTTCAAGGCTCTGATAGAGCCCATTGCCCTCATGGTGAAGTTCAGATTTCTTTAGGCTGTGTAAGCTGCCTCTGACCTGCGTTTCACGTCTGCCGGCATCGTGTCATTTACGAGCTGCCACTCCCCAACCTGATCCCCAGCCTATGCTCCAGCTGTACTGCGGGTCTGTGTCATAACTTCATCCATGCCTTCCTCAGGCTCATCCTTCTGCCTGCCCCACTCCCCACCCTAAGCCCTTCCTCCCACCCTCCCAAGCACCTGGTGAAAATCTACACGACCTCCAAGGGTCAAATCAAATATCATCTCTAACCAGGAAAGAAGTCTTCCCAGAGCCCACCAGGTGGTGCCAACCCCTGTGCCTCCTCCCATCAGCTCCCTGCATCCTACACACGTGTCCATCAGCAGTCTGACACTCCATCGCTCTTATTGGCCAAAGGGACCCTGACCTGCTCCTCAAACTTTGTAGATGGCCAGAAATAACCTCAGATATGACTCCTAAATATTTGAGATTTTGCAGGGTAAAGAATTTCAGGGCTATTTTCTGATGGAGACCTTGAGACCGGGGGATAAAAGTGAAAGATGAGATCAGAGTTAATTTTTCAGAAGGCTACAAAGGACACCGATAAAAATACATAGTTGTGGTCTAAAAGAAACAGCTCATCATGTGTGTAGACCCATATGTGGGGATGCGAGTGTGTGTGTGTGTGTGTGTGTGTGTGTACACAGAGATCAAGCGTGAAGCAACTTTGGGCAGGTTTCCTAAACTCTCCAAGCATAAGGTTCCTGGTCTGTAAAATGGGGTGGTAATGGCATTGTTGCAAGGAATAAACTGGACGAGGTATCTGAAAGCATTTTGGCCATGGCCTGGCATACAGCAGCATTCAATGGAGAGAGTGGAAGGATGTGCTTGCCAGAGTCAGCTCTCACTGTCATGAACATCCAAGACCTCCCCTCTCTTACAGTTCAGGTTCTAGCACCTTTAACAACTCCTTGGGCAAATCATTACAAATCTTTACAGGTATGACTTCATGTACAGACACCCATCCCTTCTCTCTTCCCTCCAACACCCCCCAGCTTAATGGTGTGTCCTCAAAGCTACTGACGCAGGGCAAACTAAGAAAGCTTTCAACAGACCACGTGCACACCTTTCAAAATCCATTACTTCTGCCTTTGCTTTTAGGTTTAGAAAAAAAATCTTGGCTCTTCTCTCAGAATCACTGAAATATTAGGTGTGTAGACAAAACACTTGCCTTTCCACTCTCATATTTCTCGGGCTCAGACATGGAAAGGCTCCTTGGGGTCTCAAAAGAGAATTTCCAGAGTGGTCAGTTTTGTTGGGTCTCTTTAGTATAAACTCAGCTGCCTGGTCAATCTTACTGTTGTGGATTTCCCCCGACCCCCATGCCTATTAAAACTAAACTTACTAACTTCCGGGTACATTTGTTATGTTTTGCCTTATCATTCATTATTAGTGCAAATAATTCTTTCCCTGCTCTGTTTTTTAAAAATCTTTATGGAGTCACTTTATGTACTTGTAAACCACAATCGTGTGAGTGTGTGTGTGTGTGTGTGTGTGTGTGTGTGTGTGTGTGTGTTTTAAGGATGCTCCTTTAAGACTACACATACTGAATTCCTTTAATTTTTTATCATAGGGCAGTCCTTCAGAACCCCTTATCATTTTAGTTGCCCTTTTTGCTTTGACAAAAATATAAGACTAAGGAGCTGAAAATCTTGTTCTCCTGCCTATTCAAACAGCATCCATAAATCTGAACTAATTACCTCCTTTCTTAGTTTTAAAGGTTTTATTTAAGCTATGTTATACTAATATTGTGCAGTGGAGTTGAAAGCTTTAGGTCTGCAGTATTTGAAATGCTCAAATCCTAAGGCTTTGAAAAATGCTATTTCCTCCACATTAATCATTCAGTGCTGACCATTATCAATATACAAGGCTGATGGAATAATTTCACATTCAGAACATTATACATAGATATTCAAGGGAAAG
>NW_006771034.1:1050466-1069493 GCF_000442215.2 Lipotes vexillifer
AGCTTCATATGGCTTTGCTTAATGGATCTACCTGTGACTTTACCTGTAACTGTACATGCAGCGGTATATAGTGATTCATATATGGAAATTATCATATGAGAAATATTTTCAAAAATGATTGATATCATCTGTTACTTTAAGAATGAAAGCTCTCCATATAAATAATCTGCCCTCCTAGCAAAGGTAAAGGAAATCAAGCAACGAGGGAATATTTCTAAAATGTCCTATAATTGGAAGTAAATGATCATAACATTTATCTACTAGTTTGTTTCTTTTAGAAGGTGTATTCCCAATTGTTTATTTTTATCACTTTGAAAACTATTCATATTTTTACTTCTTGCATTTAGCTTCTAGCACATTACAGATTTTTAAATGTTTTTGTATTAAGTTAGGGTTTGGTTTTAATTTCACTATGAATTGTGATCCATCCCTACATTCTCCAAATGGATTTTTAATGTTCATTAAATAATCACATTTGCATCACATATAGAGCTTGAAAGAGGTGATTCTATGAAAGATAAAGATTCAGTATTACCTAGCAATGAAAAACATTGGTCAAAGGTACATAAAAATCATATGCATAGGTAACAGTTCATTTTTTATATAATGATTTACTGTTAGTTATTTTTGAGCCAAAGCTAGACAATATGCAATAAAAATCTCCAGTGCTAACAAAGTGTGAGAGGCAACGAGCTACCAAAAAAAATAAGAGGGGGGATTTAGTTTTTACACTGGCACTGATTCCAATTCCAATTAAGTTAATCAACTTTGGTAAATTTGGTGTTTGCTGTCAGTATATTCACACAATTATTTTTCTTTTCCCACTCTCTACTTTTTCAGAATGTGTACATGGAATGAATCCATCTAGAGACGTTCACGGTATGTTAGATTCCAAATTATATTTTTAACAAAATATGCACATTCATATATGCATATATGACATTTTATCCATGTATCGCTATAAATAACTCACGATATAAATTAACCAAATAATCAAAACTTTTTTTGCTGATTCAAAAATACTTAAAAGCTGTTTTCTATATCGTAAATGTCAAACATATAAAATGTTCCAATGAAACCTTAAAAGATACCCTCGGTTCTACAGCATTTACCACAGGTGCATTCTGCTGTTTATTATTAAATGACTATATGACTCTCAAAAAAAAAAAAAAAAAATAGAGCTTGGCTTCTATGTGTTATTACCTAGTTTATTACTTTTGCTATAGCAGTGCTAATGCAAAATTTTTATGAGAGTAAAATGTTTACTAAGCATCCATAATTTTTTTAAAGATTTAAAATTTTTTTTTTCTCAGTTTGCTACTTGTGAGTTGTAAATTGATTTACAAAGTTAGTGAAATAGTCACATATCAGCTGCAGGATCCCATGGAAGTCATCACGTAGAGGAAGGACATAATGGAAGAACTAAGGGATCTTGTCCGCAAAGTTATTAGACTTCAAAAGTGAAATAATCTCAAATCCACTGGGGGAAGGGGATGTTTAATTAAATTCCAATGTTGAAAACTGGACAGTGTGTATTGTACATACATTAACATGTATGTTAGTCTTCAACAAAATTGTTCTCCCTCCCTTTGACATTAGTACAAACAGAAGCAGTTTGGTCCAGAACCACTAGCAAAATACATTCTCTGTATTTTTATTTTCATTAAAGTAGTCACTGAAAACAGAAATAATTCTTTTAGAAATATTACATTTTTAGAAATGTAATTTTAGAAATATCATATTACAGAGGGGATTTTAAGAGAATGGTTGAGTCTTATTTATTTTTGAGAGGGTTTTGAAAGAGCAAAAAATGTAAAATATTTAGATATTTTCTGAGACCTCCCCATAGTTATATATTTACCTAAAGTTGTAGAAAAAAATGTCAATAAGCTGTTGTTTTCTGGTGAAATTGGTTTTTTTTTCTTCCAACTAACCAAATACTGCTTTTTAAATTCACTGTGAAAACTTACATTTCATTCAATCAGTTGGATGAGCCTTTTTGAAATTTCCCCCATGCAGCAAATTTGGAAGAATCTGTCACATAGCATTCGCCCAACATACTACTTTGTTATATTTTTTGTATTGTATTATGACAAAAGTAGATTTTAGTATTATTCCAGGGGAACACCAGGAGTGTATACTGTAATGTTTCCTTTCCTTTTCTCTTAAGAGAGGCAGGGGAAGGGAAATTCTATATCGCCCCTTAAATGAGCGCTCCTGGTGGAAATGAATTCTTCATTTCGTACATGGTTACTCAACTTCATAAACTATGTAAAAGGCCCTTCAGACTAAGGGGTTCGGGGTACCCTTTAGTTGAGCCCCATGCTGCCTGCTTTCCATTCATTTTAGTCCCTCGATAAGGAGGGGCAGTGTTGTTTGTTTCTGGTTTTCAAGCGTGCATCGAGCAACGCAGTTATAACCTGCGCAAAGTCTGGGGAGCCCCAAACGCCCGGTGGCCCGATTCAGAATAAATCAGCAAAAGCTTTCCTTGCTATTATCATCCGTGTCGCGTTCGAACTCGGGATTTACTGGTTGAGACTCTGAGCTGAGAAGCGCGCTGCCCTTGAAAGGCTAAACCTGGTGCATCTACCGCTGTACCTTACTAAGGGAACTTGATCCCCGCCCGGGAGACCGCAGCGCGGGGTGCGCCCCGCAGCCCCTCGCAGGGTTTAGGGTTTCAGGCAAACGGTCGCAGCCCCAGATGAGCCTTCTCTGACCTTTCCGAGCGGCGGCATACCCCAGACCGCTGCATCTCCAGAGTCCCAGCCCCCGTCCGTGGGGGTCTACGGGGATGCACTTGGAGGCGGCCCCCAGGAGCGCTTGATCGGCTCTTAGGGAAATGCACTTGAGCTGAAGCAAAAAGATTTCCCTCCGCCCGAACTCGCCTCTAGAGCGGGCAGCGTCGAGCCCGGACGCAGAGCGACTGTGGCCCCGGGCAGGAGGGGCGGCAGACAGGGAGGTTTGGGACTGCGCAGTATTTGGAATCCCTCGGCCCAGGTGGAGAGAGGACGTTTGGGGTCTTTACACCTGAAATGCGGCTTCTTCAAAATTACTTTTAAAGATAATTACAAAGGCGTTTTCTGAGGCCCCAGACCCATGAAAACAAAATGCAGCTGGGTCCTGGGAGCTCCCAAACGTCCCGGGTTTTCCGGAACGAGGGGCGCGATGGGACCGGCCCACGTGGGGAGAAAACGGGCAGGATGGAGAGCGCCCGGGACGCCTGCAGCACCGACGGCCTGGGACCGTCCGACGGCGGGGTTCGGGCAAAGGGGTTTCGAGAAGAGACCCTGACGCGCGCCGGCCAGGACAGCCAGGACCGCTGTCCGAGGGTTCCCTGGCCGCCAGCTGCGCTGCCGGTATAGCGGATGGTGTGTGTGTGGGGGGCGGGGGGGATGCCGCGCAGGCTGGCTTGGGCGGTCATTTCCTGTCGTTTCTTCCCCAACTGAAGTTCGTACAGGAGACCCAAAGGCCGCGAGAAGGCCGGCAGAGCCCCGCGCCGTCGGGGGCGTTCCCCGGCGCGCTGCAAGGCCACTGGGCGCCCGGGGCGGCGAACGAGGGCGGCTGCTGCCCCCTAGCGTCCGCCCTGAGCCCGCGGCCCGCAGCACCTCCCGGCCTCTCTGGGCGTGGGGCGAGGGAAGCTGCCTGGGCGCCCGGAAAGGCCTCCGCGACTGCCTCGCCACGGCCCCTGCCTCCGGCAGGCCACAGCGCCAGAGCCCGAGGAGAGTCCGAACCGGCGGCAGGGAGGGGACCCACGGGGGGAGGGCCAGAGACCCCCGCCCGGGGAGTCGACGGGGGGGAGCGGGTGGGCTCCGCGCGGAGGGGGGGAGCCCCGCGGCCGGGCGGGGGCGTGGCCCCTCTAAGCTCTGCGAAAATGCCCGCGGCGCCGCGGGGACTGGAGCGGGGGAAGTTCACGCCAGCGCGCAAAGCCGGGGTGGGTTTAACACCCGCGGCGGCTCGCGCGCGCGGGCAGGGAGCGGAGCCGGGGCCGTTTCCGGGGAGCCGGAGGTGGGTGGGGGGCGCGGGCGACCTGGGCCTAGCGAGGGAGCCGACGCTCCGAGGATGGGGAGCGAGCCGAGCGGATGCTTTCAACTTTCTTTCCAGTCCCTTGTTCTTTGGCGTCTTTTCTAACTACGAAACTCCTTTGCTCGCCGCTAAACTCAATCAACCTGAGTAAGGCGCGCTGCGTAATTAATCCGCAGCCCAGCCGCGGCGAAAAAACACCAATTAAAGAAAACCAAGAGAGAAAACTAAAAACACAAAAACCATGTTGTGGAGACCGACAACCGTCTGGCCTCATTAAGTGTATCAGCGCCACTTCGCCGCAGCTGCCAACGGGGCCGTGTGGGCGCGCTGAACGGCTCCCCGGCCGGACCCCCGGCCCTCCGGCCCCCTCGCGGCCGAATCCCATCCACGCCGGGAAAGCAGAGGCTCGGCCGCGGGCGGCCGCGCAGGGCCTGGGGTCGCCCGGCCGATCCGGCCCCGGTCTCCGGAGCCTCGCGGCGGTCGATTCATCTCGATGGCTCGCGGGGCGCCTCCCTCCGGCAGGTCTCCGGTCCCGGGCCGCTCGGGGCTCAGCAAGCTGCCCGAGTCCTCCCCAGGCCGGCAGGCCTCCTCTTCTCCACCTCCTCGGTCCCTGGACCGCGGCCGCCCCTGGCGAGGCCGTTCACTGCAGCCCCAAAGCAGGCGGCCACAAAACCCCCAGTGTGTGCAAAGCCGCGGGGCCGCGGTGCGCACCGGGGCGGGGCCTGAGGCGAGCGTGGGAGCGTGTGCGTGTGTTCGTGTGTGTGCGTGGATGCGAATGCGCGGGGAACGCCGGGTGGCAGCGGCGGCGTCCACCCCGGCTGCCTACAGTAGCGCGCGGCGGCAGCGGGGGCGCGCGGGCCAATTCCAGGAGCCCGCGGCCGCGAGCCGCGCCCTGGCTGATACCGGAAAGGCCTGTGATTGGCCAGCGGCTGCCCCTATGCAAACGAGCTGAGGGAATGGAATTCCTCGGGCCGGGCTTACAGTAAAAGCACGTTCATTTCCAGGCACTCTCATTCATAGAGCCAGCGGGCGCAGGCAGGACGGGCGCCCCGCGGCCTGACCCAGCCAGGGCACCACGCTGCCCGGCCCTGCGCCGGCAGGCACCTCTTCCCGGGGCTCCTGGGGACACCAGAAGAAAGTCAGTCTTTGCTGTTTCTCCTTGACCCGCGTCGGAGCTTCGATTTTTATTTTTCTTCTTTCTTTCTTACTTTTGAATGAACTGGTTTCTTGGCTGGATGGTTCAACTTCTTTCCTGGGTGTGAACTTTCCCCCGGTTGTTTCCTTTGGCAACTGCTGGAGAAAGTGCGCTGTGCTTCGAGACGAGTGGTGAAGTTGCCTGTGCGTGGCAGTGTGTGCGTGCTTGTGTAACTCGAGCCGCCCCGTCTGTTTCGATCTGCGCTGCGGAGCCTCCTCACAAGGCCCGCTCCACCTGCTGCGGTTACGCTGTGATCGTGGGTATTGGCGCGTCTGAGTAGTTAACCGGCCGACGCTGGGGCGACGTTGGAGAAAGATCGTCTCGCTACTGCCCAAGTCGGGGCTGACTCACCGCAGTCGATGCAGACAGCGGCTGGCTTCCGAAGAGTGCGTGCCTGCGTGCGTGTGACTCGGCTGCTGTTCACCTCCCACCAAACCACAGGACCAGCCGCAAACTTAACCAACATCCCCAAACCCGAGTTCTCAGATGTGGAGAGCTGAACTCTAGGTGTCATTGACTTGGACTTTTTTTTTTTTTTTTTAAGATTAGCTTTTCTTTGAAAAGCTGAATTTTCTGAACTGAGCATTTTGCCAGAATTTATTGAGAACATGACAAGTACTTCTCGCCCAGCCCTTCTCCAACTACTGAAGCTGAGTTTCAAGGCTACTTAAAAAGAAAAAAAAAAAAAAACCTGCAGCGAACATTAATGGATTTCTGTTGTTTAAATTCTCTACAGATTGCATTGTAAATATGTTATGAAGCAGAGCATATGTGTGTATATATATATATATATATATATATATATATGTGTGTGTGTGTGTGTGTGTGCACATACATTAGAAGCGGGACCTTTGGAAGTCTCAGCTCTTGCTTTTGAGGACCGAAGCCAGTTTTGCATGATAAAAAGTGGCGCCGTATTTGGAAGACACTCCTCGTGTATTTTCTGTTGTGTTGGACTTTAGACAAAACTCACCTGGGAAAAATCTGACAGGCAATTAACTACTGGAACTTCCAAATTATGTATTTGCTGGTCCTTTTGCTCTCCGCATAAATAGTTTAGGAAGTGTATGGGAATTTTGCCTCTGGGAACTTTGGTAACAGCCAAAGACTGAACTTAAAACTCTCAAAGCGAGACTCAGAAGAAGATAGTCTCCCTTGGCACTTGACTTTGGATTCTGGTCGCCCACTTTTTAAAGCACTGAGCGGTCGGTTGCTAAAGAGTCCTGCGTGGGTCTGAGGCCGATCGGCAAAACTAGAATTTTCCCCCTCCTGGACTGTTAGTAACTTAGTCTGTCCCCTTCCCCAGCCACCCCACAGCAATAAAGCTCCCTGAACTTGTATGTTGGTCTCCCGGGAGCTGCTTGCTGAAGATCCGCGCCCCTGTCGCCGTCTGGTAGGAGCTGTTTGCAGGGTCCTAACTCAATCGGCTTGTTGTGATGCGTATCCCCGTAGATGCCAGCACGAGCCGCCGCTTCACGCCGCCTTCCACCGCGCTGAGCCCCGGCAAGATGAGCGAGGCGCTGCCGCTGGGCGCCCCGGACGCCGGCGCCGCCCTGGCCGGCAAGCTGAGGAGCGGCGACCGCAGCATGGTGGAGGTGCTGGCCGACCACCCGGGCGAGCTGGTGCGCACCGACAGCCCCAACTTCCTGTGCTCTGTGCTGCCCACGCACTGGCGTTGCAACAAGACCCTGCCCATCGCTTTCAAGGTACTCGGCCTGGAGCGGGTGGAGGGAGGACAGGCAGAGGCTGGTCGAGGCCGGGGAGATCGAGGAGGGCAGCGGCCAGGCAGGCGGGGCCGGGTTCTAGAAAGGGGCCGGCGCTGAGGCCTGTGGTCCATCCCCCTGCGCTCGGGAGACTGGGGATGCTGCGTTGCCGTGGCGACCCTCGAGGGGCCCGCCTTAGCCGGCCGCGGCGGCCTCCAAGGATGGCCGAAAAACTCAGGATGTCCCCAAAGACGTCCACTGAGGGCCGGCAGGACCTCTCCCCGGCAGGGGTCCTTAGCTTTGATCTAAAGTAGGAAAAGTTATAACCCAGCAGGGACAAGCCTGTCTGTCGGCTCCTCTGCTTCTCTCCCCGCCTCTGGCTTGACACCCAAACCATTCTGAGGGAGACGTCAGGAAATAAAATAGAGATACTTTTATACCTTCGGGTCAATGTAAATAAACTGACAAGGAAAACTGTCGAGGCTTTCCACTTCCACCCCCTCTTTAACAGCCCTGTAGGAATTAGCAGGGTCAAAGTCCACGGCGGGAGTAGTTAAGTTTGCAAAACTTTTCTGAAGAGTTTTTTCGAGCTTCTAGGCTGCTCCTGCCAGAAGCCTCAAGTAGCGAATGCTCTTTCTTTGCCTGGTACCCCACTGAACGTTATCGCCGGCTCACCTAGCTTAAGCCCGGGGCAGCGGAAGGAGGCAAGGCTGTCTGGCGTGAGACGGCCGTCTAATCCGCCCGCTTTGCTGTTTGAGGAGGGGGCGGTGTGGACCGGGTAACTTCAGCCGAGCAGCTTGAGAGGTCCCCGTTCACTTTTCACCCCTGAACTTGCCCTGGCTTTGAGCTCCGTATAAAAACCTTGGCCTTCAAAGGGGATACATAAACAACCCCGGGCGTTTTTAGACAACCACCGCCACCCTGGCAGCAAACAGTAGACATTTCATTTCGGCGGTGGGGATTCAGTTCTTCTGTCCTGGGTGAGTTGAAGAAGGGGCAGCCTTTTAAATACAACCAGTGCAGTCATTTCCCGTTCATTGCAGGGACTAAGGAAAGCAGGTGGGAGGGGAAAAAAAGCTGTAAAGATCAGCTACTCTTTTTTCTTAAAAAAAAAAAAATCTGGTTAAATAATTGTCCCCTTAAGGGGCGATTAATCTAATATAAGCTTTTTATGGTTCCAAGGCTGCGCTGGATCTTGAGTTAGTTACAATGAATAATGTTCACTTTTTTAAAAAAGTACTGTCAGAGTTCTTTATTTTTAAGCTTTACATACCTTCCAAACTTAGATTATGATTTCTAAAACAAACAACAACAAAAAAGTGCAATTGTCTGTGTCTGTAGAATTGCCTCCGTTTTCTGAAAGCAGGAGTTTTTGAGGGGGATGAAAATGAGGATAAGTTTGAGCAGCCACTGGATGCTTTCCTGTCCCTTCCTCCAGCTCTGTAGGTTTGGGTTAGGAGCCCATTTCAATTTGAAATCACTCTAATCCCTTTACATAAACAGACTCAGCAGGCAGACCTCCTCAGCTCTCCCTCAGTTCCAGAGGACCTGACAGGGATGGGCCCTGGGGTCACTTTCAGATAAGTACAGAAGGGAGGAGACAAGCTGATAATCAACCAAAGGGCCCTTTAAGACCAGGTGCTCTGGACACGCCAGGGGTGTGGATTCTTAGGGATCTGTGCCTTCCTTTGGGATAAATCAAGTCTCTCCTGTATCTCTCCTCCTCTACTAGGGACCCACACCCCAAGCACTAAGTGATTAAGCGAGAATCTTCAGAAGTTAAAGCGATGTCGTTTCTCAAGCCACCACATGAAAGTATTTATTTTCTTCTAAAGGAATGAAAAAAGAATCATATAAATTGTTTTCATGAGCCATCAGGGAATTCCTTTTAGAGGAAATCTTAATAACCATAGACGTTTCCGTTTTAAAATGACTTTTGACAATTCACTTTAAAAAAAAATCTGTTTTACTGAGTGATAGTTTCTAGGTTAAAGATCAAGGTATAGATCTCTCGAGAAAAGTTCAAGTGGGTCTTGAGAACATTTGGGGCAAAGGCAAGGACAGCAGAGGAATCAGACCACTCGATGAATAATCTGTCACCACTCCCGTCCCCATAAAGAGGGGCCTCTTTCGGAAGGAGACCTGCTCTTTGCGTAATGGAAGGAGCAGGCAAAATTTCCAGGGAGGCAACAGGCGCAAAGATTAGGGATAAAGCAAGCTAAACTTAAAAGAAGTGACTGTATCCGGCTTGATTCACTATGTGTCCCTGAATCCAGTCTGTACTCATCTTCCACCACCTACCTCCCAAGCAGTTTCTATAGAAATTATTACTTTAAATTTGGATCTTATATAAGCCTCAGACAATCTCTTTAAGAAGTTAATCAGTAGAGAATTGTTACATTCCCTGTATTAAGGAGGAGAAAATGAAAAACAGTGATAAAGTCTGATGATATTGATGAAAAGAGTGATTCTTTAGGAGTCTTCTGAATACGTGTAAATCCTTAGCTTTAATCTTTGAAACTAAAGGGAGATTTCAAGTTATGAATTTTCTTTAAAATAGATTACAGTCATCCTAATTGCTTATCCTGGACCCCAAAGTGCCCCCCACCTTCTCCCACAAAACACCTTTATTTTTCAGCCTAGAAGAGATCCATTATTTTACTACCAAGGAAATCTTAAATTTGCTACTGTTACCCGTTATTTACAGAAGCAGCCAAAAAAGCTGTTTGGATGACTTAGGATATATTTTGTAAGACTATAATATTAAAATTCATTTAGGCCCTGGTACACCAGAGTCCAAAGGCATATACACGCCTTCAGCAAGTTCAGAGGCCTTGGACACTGATAGTAATATTCTTTTCAGAGGAAAGAAATAAGTAACGTTTGTGTCAGCAAGATCGTGGTCCCCTAGCTATGCATTAAATATCATCTCAGCTGAATGTTAAGTTCCACCCCACAGCTTTCTTTATAACACTGGAAAATTAAGGGATTTGAAATAAATGAATTGTGACTGTAATTTCAACCTAATTAGAGTTGGTTTAAAATGCCAGTTTGAACTGTGAACAGGCCGACCAAGAGCAGTGTGGGAAGGTTCTGTAACATAGACGAGGCTTGATATTTTGCCCAACTTCCTGATACTTTAAAAACAGAGAAGTAAAAAAAAAAAAAAAAAAAAAGAGAGATATCCTTTGGCCAGCAAGTCCCTTCTTGTCTGTTTGGTCTGTGTTAAAATGTAAATGTTTGTGTTTCCTTACCTATTGTTTATAGCTTTTCATTCCAGTTGCTTCTTTTTCTCTGTTTGAAGTTAGATTTTTTTTCAAAAATCTCTGCATATTGCCTATCAGTGATCAAATCTGTATCAGATTAATAGACACGTTAGTTTTAAATTTAAATTCTTTTTTCCTAGTCTAAGTATGCCTGCTAATAATTAGATGATATACTTTATTAATGTAATATTCCTGGATTTAATATTCTTTCCCTTCCCCCCACCATGAAAAATCGATAAAAGGCAAGTAAATGATCTTTGAGCCCCGAAATACCTTTGACTCCTGCTACAGTTTAAAAAAAGGGAAAAGAAGGAGTTAAACTCCTGATTTGTTTGGTCTTAAATTCCAACATCAACAGCATTTTCTTGTTTAGCCACCATGATTATTTTACTCTCTGTTTGTTTCTATTTGGTGTTGGCCTCATGAATTTGCTGTATTACTGATGAGGATCGTTTTGGAAAGATGAGTGAGGCACAGTCATGGAGCCTGTGAGAGGGGCCAGTAGGATGAAGGTGATTTAGAAAACATTTGGTAGTTATAAAACAAGATTTATTTATTTTAACCTATTTAACCAACAATGACTTATTCAGTTGGAAAACCATGTGGTTGATCCGGTCCCTGTATGCTTACTGAATGTGGAATTAAAATAAAGATGCCAGGTCATCACAGGGAGATGGGGAAAAGGGAGTAAAAATATGTTTTCAAGGAGGACATTTCAACATTGTGAGCTAATTTTACAGAGGGAAGTGAAAACAGTGGGGAAAAAAAGGAGGGGGGATTTTTAAGAGACTGAGAAAAGCAGAATAAAGTAAGTATATTTTATGGGAATAGAAAAAACGGTAACAATAACTAAATAATTGATCAAGGAGATTTATTTCAGTAATGTTTTTGAAACAAAAGGGAATTGTCATATTACTGCTCTTAACTAAACAGCAACAAACATACTTATAATGGGCTCTAAATACCTAATTAGAGGGTGCTTGGGGAAGAAACAGCTGTGTTTTTAAATTTCCTTTATAGAAAACATGTCCATTTGGATGGAAAGAAAGATAAGAGTGCAAGTTGGATAAAATAGATGAAGAACATGCCTACCTATTGCTGTGAGAATTGATTCTCCTGGTGTAGTCCTGGGGTTGGAAGTACGTCCACCCCTTATAGTGAGTTGGTTCATTTTCCCCATCGTACTCCTTAGAATCCAAGAGCCACAGCAGCCTCGGGAATAAAAACAATAGATGGTCATCTGGATGACACAGAGAAAGGGTGATGACTAAGCAGGCAATGAAGATGGGAATTTAGAGAAACACGGCTTTTGTATCATACAAGGGAGCCTATGGCAGCCTTATTTACAGACAGAAAAAGAGGACTGACGTATAGGTGTTACCCCCCCCAAATTATGTAGCAAATATTAGGTAAAAATGGGGAGGTGGAAAACAGAAGGAGGAATTATCACTGTAGAATGCTTGATTATCACAGCTCAAAACTAAAACCCCCAAAACGATTATATAATTGGAATGATGAGCACACATTTCACTAGTGACTGAGAAAGTACCAGAAGGGGTATCACAAGTGATAGGAATAAGTAGAACTTGGGGCATCTTGATTTGAAATTCTACAACTACCTTAAAAAACAGAAACAATGGAAATATAGCTAAGAATAAATGTTTTGATCAAGAAAATAGTTTCTAGGAGCGTCAAATGATGATCAAGAAATGGATACTACTGCATGAAGCATCTTCGGGCCATGCTCTTTAAAGCATTTTACCTTGAAATTGCTGCTTTTTTTTTTTTTTTTTTTTTTTACTAAGTGTCAAAAAATATGTATTTACTGGTTTACTTTAGTAGGCCTGATGGAAATCCGTTCCCATTCAGTTACACTGAAGGAATTCTTCTTGAAGATCAACTGGGTTTGGAGAAAACCTCAGTCATCTATAAGGTCCCAAGTTAACACATCTCTGGGACTCACAGATATCAAAATGCGACATAGTTCCGCTCCTGAATTCAGAGGAGCACATCAAAGTGAGCACCCCTCTTCTCTGAGGTCTGTTGATTTTGTAGTTAGTATTAAGCCAAGGGCATGTTTCTGATTTTTTTCTCTTGCATACCAGAATTCACTGCTAGTGAAAATCAAGGTAGTAGAAGCGAGTAGGGGCAACAAGGATGAACTAATTGCGAAGGGAGAGTTTAAGTCATTCAAGAATCGTCAGCAATTCAGTGGTAGCAATCAAATTTAATTTTAGCAGAAGTAAGTTTAAACACCTAAAAGGCAAAATCCGCCCTATTCGGCCTGTCGGTGGAGGTCTAGACAAATGAAAGATGGGTTAGGTTATAAACTTATAAAAAACAAGACATTCTGTTTCTCAAATATGAAGAATTAAGAGATGATTGTATTCGTGAGAAGGCATAGCTTTTCAAATCCTTGCTATAGTGAGTGTTATTCCAACTCTGTGACCTTATGTGGCTTCACTAGGTGAATGTTTTATTATTTAAACATTTATAATTTTGCATAGTGGAATTTAAAGTAAATCTTCCCATTAGGAACTTTTCTGTTGTTTTGCTTAATTTATGACTGTTATTCCTTCACAAACTAAAAAGCATCACTTAATATACATTCAATTTTAGAATAATTATGCAAATGACATCAAAGTGTCTAACATGCCTGATGTCTGGTGTTTAGGTGGTGGCACTGGGGGACGTTCCAGATGGCACTCTGGTCACTGTGATGGCAGGCAACGATGAAAACTACTCAGCTGAACTGAGAAATGCAACAGCGGCCATGAAAAACCAAGTCGCGAGATTCAATGACCTCAGGTTTGTCGGTCGGAGTGGAAGAGGTATGTATCTGTCGGAACCGAACTTGAAATACCCAGTATTTACATAGCAACAAACCCAGATTTCAAAGCACCTAGAAGTTTCTGTGATGGGATTCCCTAGAAACACAGTCATTTCTTCCCGTTATTATTGCTACATCAGCTTTTTATTTAAAATTTCATGTTTTTAACAGAATCTGGCTTTACGCTATTGCTCTCTATTATGGAATTGGTTTAAGACTGATTTGGAGCAGGCGAAATATGAATTGTGAATTTCAGGGAAACCTCTCAGATCTTTTCTAAAACATAAAAATATAAAACTTACCATCGTGGAAACTAAGATCATACAACTGGGGTTCTCTCTCTTTGATAATTTTCAGATAGCTCTTTACTGGAAACCTTTAACTTAGGGCCCATGTGTTATCTTTGACAAGTGACAGAGTTTCAGATGATCACTTCTAATAATTTTAAGGGCTATGTAGTGGATGATTATTGAAACGTGTTTCAAGGGAGCATTTTTTATGGTAAAATACGAAGAAATAGTAACATTCTGGCTTGGTGAATTTGATGGCAATGTGACCTTCCTATATGTAATTTGGATGCCTTATTAGTATTTTAGGTACTAATAATATTAAAGACCGGATTCTCCAGAGGAACGATTGTGTCGGTGAAGCTCTATGTGTAGTTTTCTTCTTCTGTGCCCGTTATCAAAATATTAGAGCAGAAAGAGGAATCTTGGCATATTGTAATCTCCTCTGGTTTCCAATTATTTTCAAATATTGTGTTTTCTTTGTATTGTAAGAAGCTTAGTCCTATTTTACAAATAGCAATAAGCAGTATTAGTTCAACTGAAGGAGGTAATATAGTTTGTTTTGAAAATCTCATTTTTGTAATACAGTATTGAGTAAGCTTAGGAATAAAAGTTATTTTGAGTATGATAGAAAAAAACGTGGTAACCTGAATAACAGTAGCTGACTCTTGTATTGAAAAAAAAGTAGAGGTACAACCAATGGGCATTTAAACATAAGAGTAATCATTACTCTGTATAAAGGCATTTAAAAATATAAGAAAATCTGTGTTTTGGGGGAATTTGATTAGTCAAAGAGGAATGGGGGTAAAGGCATGCTGCTTTTTTTGGCTATTGTTTTTGTGCTATCCTAGCTGTCTGGGGAATTTTCGAAATAGGATCAAAGGTAGAGAAAATTGTAAAAAACTTATAACGTGATTGAAAATATTTGTTCATAGCACTATGTTAATAATAGGGTAATACCAAGAAAATTACATCCACTTATTGAAAGCATGAATGGTGCTATAAGGTATAAAGGTACAAGTCATTCTATGGGTTCACTTGTTATATTAAAAGTCCCCACCTTTCAGTAAATGGAATTCCCATTGTGATTCAGAGATGTGTGTTTAGAAAACATCTTGAGGGCTTCAGATGAGTAGCTGGCAGAGTGGGTGAGAAGCCAATAAAAAACAAAGGCCCTACTGCGTGGTCCATGCCTTCCAGCCTCGTAACCATCTCAGGTCAATTCCTGTGGATTTCTGTTCTTAGGAAGCCACAGCTGAGTATCATTTAGTTGCATTTCCAGAGGAAGTAATATTATCATCATATGCATCTATGTGGGTCTACGGGTCAGGTTTTGGTTATGAAAGTTTTGGAAACTCTTTAATGGCCCATGCCATTTTCCCATAAGAAGTGCAGAAGTGGCTTTTTGGCAAGGCCCAGGAGGCCGGTGATGATAAAGAATGAAATTTTGAAAGCAGCCTGCTTTCTTTTCTGGCGTTTCTCGCCCCTCACTGGCCATGTCTGTTTCAAGTGGGTGACTAAGAGAAGCTCGTGTTTACTTGGGTAACAAGGAACTGTTTTCCCAAGGTGTGGAGTGTTTGCATTTGGCTGCCTGATTCGTGCCAGGATGCCCTTGAGTTTGCAGAGTGAAATAACTGCACCCAAGGCTGGGTTGTCTTCTGATAACCTGGAACGAGAAAATTAATTGAAACGCTCCATATATGGACAATATCTGTTTTGACCAGTCTCTGCTTCCCACGCATGATAATAAGCACTCCAAAATAGAGGGACCCCGAAACGAATGTTTTGCCCGATTACAGTTACTGTGTATATTCAGTCTTGAGTGATTTTCTTTTTTTTGGGTTAGGACTACAAGACAAAATGAGCCATCAAAAGGCCTAGTTTGAATCTGTCTCATAATTTCTCCCCATAGTGGTTGATTTTACTCTTTCAAGTCTAAGTGTCAACATCAAAGCCTGCCAGGTTTTTTGGTTTGTTTTTTTTTTGTTTTTTTTTTTTTGCAATTTGCTTCCCATTACGAAGACAGCAGATGACTCTCACTCATTTTAACAATTAGTCTTAATCTGCCTCACTGAATCTTGTCCTTTAAAAGTTTCATAATGTTTTATTAAGTGATCTTAAGACTATCCACTATTTCGTTTTCTGGTTTTGAAAATGTGTCTGAAAATATGACATTGGCATCAACACACCACACAGGGGCCGAGAAGGTCCTGGCTGTTGGCTCACCGAACATTTCAGTGCCAATTTCCCATTCTGTCAAAAGCCACTGGTCTGATGGTTTCTCAAAGGGGCCTGGTGCTCAGTTCCAAATAAAGGGTAGAAAAAGAAACTCCCTTTTCTTTTCTCAGCTGCCAGTCCCTGGGGATTGTAAAACCTCGTAGAAATTGCCAGAGGTTGAACATGGAAGGGGTTTTTCTCTGTTCGACAAAACCAATCTGTCTGGGTGCTGGCTGATGTCCAGGACCACAGCTCCTAACCTCGGGTTCAGCCTGCAACTGGGAAAACCTGCCCATCCGGCTTTTACGGCCTTGCTGACAACACTGGCCCCTAAAAAGTACTGGTGAAGGCTTCAGCAGTCTGAACCTTCCTCCTTCCTTTCCTTTCCTTCCCTCCTTTCTGGCCCTGACAATTTAAATCTCTCCTTCAGGGCTATCTCCCCCTGGGAATTTTCTCCCTTTGATTCAGTATCTCCATATAGATCAACCGTTCCTTTACAATGGAAGAAGAGATAGCAGCTCCCAGAAGAGGGGAGCTGACCCCGAGCACACTGGTTCACACTTAAACACACGTTCTGGGACTATCCCTTACCTCCAGAAAATCACAGTTCAGGATCAAGAGGTGAGATCGTTAGCAGCAGCTGACATCAGCTGACATCTGTCATTGGGGCAGGTGCTACGGGTGGGTATTTTCAGTTACAAGAAAGGGTATCATGGCTGCAGCCGAGAGACGAAGAAACTTTAGCGGTGAAATCTGTGAGAGCTCTCGTCGCTCGAGTACTTAATCAGTTGTAAAGGAATCGATCAATCAGGGATTATGGCCTTAGTTAATTCATTTTAGAACCAAAGAGGAAATCTACCAGACCATATTATCTACTGCATCGTAAATGGGGGAAGAGAATGCACTGCAAATTTCCTTCTGATTTTCCTAAGACGATGATTTTTAATCTTTGGGAACGTCATGAATAATTTTGAAGAGCCTTGGAAGCCTTCTCCCCAGGGGGAAAAAAATTGCACACGTGCACTTACACACACAGTTTCTTGTACAGTTTCAGTTTTCAGGGCTGCTGAAGCTTGTTTATGGACCTTCTGGCGATCCATGGACCCGCCAAGCCGAGAATCTCTGAATCTGAATCTTTGCCTTGACTATGGAGGGCCCGCCTAGCGCTGTGCTGCACATTGTAGATAACTGGAAAATGAGGAAATAAACGAACAAACGAGTTAGACATTCTTCTTGCACCCTGCGCTGTTTTGGTTACACCTGCTTTTATTATAGCCAGGACCTGGTGTGTATAATTAGGAAAACAGATCCCAGTCAAACCGCTGGTCCAGACCTTTGAGAGGCCATCAGGTGTGCACGCATATGGCCCCTTGCAAAGGAGAAGGGCTTGTGTTGTCATCGAAGGGGCAGCCTCCTCTCTAGTGACTGCCTGGCCCCCCAGCTGCAGACCTGCACCTCGAATTCCACAAGCATCCCAGAGAGGGCACGTGCTCCCCCATCCGCTAGGACTGGGGTTAATTTCTTGGTGGACATTTGTGTTTATGCTGATCTCCCTGGCAACTTTAATCTTGCCCACTTTCAAACAAGTACCCTTCCCAACTCTTTTATAAAGTGAAATTCCTTCCTTATGTTCTTGCTGTGGGTATCTTCCCAGACATAATATTTACGCTGTCACAATCGGGGTTATTGCATATTTGTGTAATGTTTGTTACGTAAGGCATTTTCATTCTTAAGGTATTTTATGTTATTCAGGGAACAGTGTGGGGAGGCTGCCTTTCAGATGAGTGATAGACTGTGGCTGAAGGAAAGGTACATGTGGAAAAGGATAGAGTGTACCGGTATTCTAAGCAGAGACGTGTCTTTATGGAGTAGTCACTACTGAGAAATGGTCTGAATGACTCACAATATTATCACAGGATCCAAGTCATTCTCTGTTTGATCACAGACTCATATAATAGGGGGAGGAAAATTCATCTGACAATCCCAGTGTTGTTTCATGGATAACATTCAAGATAATGAGCTGGCAGTCAGGTCTCCTGGAGAGAATACAAGGAAAAGACGAGAGTTGTGTTAAAATCAACTCTCCCATTTTCCCCCTCTTTTGGGTTGCTATTGATCTACATTTTAAAATTATATATATACTGAAGTCTGTTTTCAGACTTCAATGTGGGCAAATATGGATGGGAAAGGACCCAGCCTCTGATATACGCAGTCTCTGGCAGCCCTAGCAGATAATGCCTTTCGATGGCAGGGCGAAAGCTAGTGCCCACGATCTGATGTAGAATTCATCTCTTAGAGATCAGCTTTCTCCTTCTGTTTCAACTTGCCCGTAAAAGAGTGAAAACACTTTCTCAAAGCAAGTTGCTTCCCACCCCTCCCCCAAACCACCACCCAACAGTCCCTGTCCCATTGGGTGTCATGGCAGAAAGGAGAGCTTTCTCGAAAACTGCTTGTGCCTGGAACACGCAGCTTTGCAATTGATCTCTTCATGGTTTTCTTGCTGATTTAATGAAGTGCCAGGCATTGCTGATGGTGTTGGACAGCTTTTTTAAATTGAGGTTATTTATACGGACAGTATTTAAGAACTGATGGGCAGAAGCTGGACTTCTCTCCACCGCCCCTCCCCCAAACCCCTTCCTTGCCAGCCGGCTGGCTTTGGATCGAGGCAGCCCTTTTTGGTGGGGACAGAAGACTATCAATCAGAAAGTGCCTCTGAGAGAAATAATGGTTGAGTGATTTTTAGAGCTTCCTGTTTCGGCAGCAAGCATTATAGACATAAACAGTGATCTGGCCAACGGCTGCACTGCTGCTCTGGTTCTAATGAATCAGTTTTGTATTTTCTTTTGTGCTGGTTGGCGAGGGGCAAGAGAGGATGGAGAAGACTGGTTATGGAAGAACGTATTCTGTTTCTTTTTCTTTATTATTTTTAAAGGAAAATGACTTGTTGAAAAGAGAGATGGTATATTGTCTGATGATTGTTTTCTTTCTGTTGGTGATTATAAAACATGTTCAGATGAGAAAGGGGATGTTGATGAATAACCATGTACTGTCAAAATGGAGAGGTTATGTGGTTTTGAAGGATTTCGTGGACTTTCAGCCAGAAGGGTGTGTGTGTGTGTGTGTGTGTGTGTGTGTGTGTGTGTGTGTGTGTGTGTGTGTCCGTCCATACTACCACTGAGAAGACTTCCTGGACCAAATTATCTTTGAGGACTAAATCCATACTAACAAGGTCTTCTCATCTGAAGCCCCACTAAAGCAATTAACAGGAATTAATAAGTGAGCAGTGTGGATTTAATGAGCTGCCTGTGAATACTTTCAAAGGTGCCAGTTTTATCAGCTCACTCTTGGGGCATTCAAGATTTTATGTTTATAAGCATGCATTAGTGGACTTCAGGCAAGGCCCACCCTCCGTCATTGGTCCTGATGTGAGTCCCACTTTCAACAGAGATGTATTTCGGTCCATGTTAAGAACTGAGCTTTCCATGGCATTCCTATTGCTGGTGCCG
>NW_006771034.1:1069508-1073662 GCF_000442215.2 Lipotes vexillifer
TCCTGTTGCTGGTGCCGATTTGGGATTCCAGCACATTCCAGTCTCTATTAGGCTATATCGAGCAGTGTATCCCACTTAGGAACTCCATTTTATGTCACTGAACTTCCTCCAACGAGGGTTTCAGGTAGTTGAAGGACCCATGAATCAGAAGGTGATCTCAACAACCTCCTTCGAGAGGCCCGGTGGCCATCCTGCCACTGGACTCAAAATGCGTTTCCTCTGGTTTCCTTGGTGAAGGAGCATTCACGTAGGAGCCACTTAAACTGTGTTTTTCTCAAAGATGTAAGTAAATTTCCTGTCTGTTTCTCAACTTAGATGAATCCCTGCTTTTACCTTGAGATTTAAGAGCGTCATTAAGGATGTAGGGGCAGCCCAGTCTGCAGAGCTGCACCCTCCCCCCAGCTTCCGGATCCAAGGATGCTTCTGGGTCTGGTGAACGGGAGGTCTGGCCAGCACCCTCGTGGGTGCTGTGTGGCCTTAACTGAGTCACCTTATGCAAACAAAGGAGACTCTCCTTGGCTCAAACAAAGGCTATACACAGGAATACAGGCATTTGAGCACAGTTGGTGAACTGTGTGCTTATCAGATCTCAGCAGAGAAAGCAAGGAGGGATGGGCCTGTTTGTAGGTGGAAACACTCCAGTTTGCTCCAGGCATTGGTTTCGGGTTTTTAGAGATGTTTTTCCTTCATTCTATTTGAAACCATTGTATGGAGTACAGTCACTATCTATCTATCCCTATCTATCCATCTATCTATCCATCTATCTGTAATTAATGAGAAACAGTCTAAACTCATATCCTAATACAGCTTTGGCCTCTTTACGTGGTGTGTTTCCAGTACCTACGGCACTTGGGTCTGTCCAGATGTTCTGCCTTCCCCGTCCTGCTTGAAACCTCAGGGCAGGTCATAGTTGGTAGATCTTATCTATCAATCTGCCTATGAATTTGGTCTCCCTCGGTGGGTCCCAACATTTGGCAATATCTGCAGACATTTTTGGTTGTCACCCCTGGGGTGGGGTGTGCTCCTAGCATCTAGTGGGTAGATTGACTCCCACAGCACATAGGACAGCCCTACCCCTGCAAAGCATCAATCAAGCTGAGACTGAGAAACCCTGGGCTGGCCTCACACGAATGATCATGATAAGTCATAAAATGTCTCCTCTCTTCCCTAACACTTTCTGCCTCTTTACCAAACTTATGAAAAACTTCAGTTCACACAGAATAAAAAAAAAAAAAAAAGAGAGAGCATCACTGCATATTAGTCTTTTTCTAAATATGAACATATACTAGAGTTCTGTGTGCATAGGATCGCGCCATCTTGGCATCTGCTGGGTTGGAGGACGTGTGGCAGCCAGAAGTAGAGGCTGCAGGTGGAGGGGGCCACCCGGCAGGGGAAGCTCTCCCTCGAGGACTCCCCCCACTTACAGCTGTTCCCTCAGGAATACCACACAGGTGCAAGTCCACAGGGACCACCAGAAACAGTGAAAGTGCACGCTGACTTCTCATTGCCACCCCCCTCCCCATCAGGCTTCATTCAGGGGCCACAGATCCACTAATCCAGGAACATGAATTGATGTGAGTGGACAGTGTACACTTGAACTAAAAGGGGCTAAAAGCAAGGTCCTGGTATGCATCACTGACCAATACCTTACAGACTCCGAAAAGGAGTCAGTTTGCACACCCAAGGGCAATGCATGGAAGGAGTAGGGACGGGACAGAGGCTGATGTGCCGTCCATCCCTAGGAAGCCCTGGTTTGCTGCCCACGTGTTAGGTGTGCAGGGACCACGGGCAGACAGAGGGCTGGGTTCTTCTGGAGCTTTCTCCCACCTGCCCTTACGTGTTGGTTCTGCTATTACCTATTTTCTATAATACAAGAAGATTCAGGGGAAGATGACTTGAGAAAAGTCTGACAAAAAGAGTCCTCTAGGTGTTCTCATTGAATCACAGTAGTGTCTGCTACAGGTGGAATTTCTTGAATACGTTTTGCTGTGACTGCGTCTCTAGTTGGTTGTTTGTTTGCATTTAGTCTGCAGGGGGCCCTCACTCTGAACTTTCCTGCCCCTTCTGTTTCCTGTAAGTTTTCCTCAGTAAAGCAACCAGCTCCCAGGTTCGGTGCGGAGATCAGTTGTGTGTCAAATCATTTGAGACCTGTAAGAGTTAGCTATCCTCCCAGGAATTCCCGGGCGGCGTCTGAGCTGGGCTATACGGAGCCCACACGCTGTCCACGTTCTGGGAAGTGAAGGTCACTGGGGAAGGAGCTTGGGAACAGCTGTGGCAGGCAGGCGCGCACTGGTGCACTGAGGTGCTGGGACCCCAGCGCCAGGGAAAGGATGAAGATGGGCGTGGGACTCCCCAGGAGGTGGCCTTCCAAGAATTTTCAAAACACAAGAGATCCCGCCCTTAACTAGAACAGCACTGTGTGGTATCACCAGTCACTAGACCAGTGCCTGATACAGAGTGGGGACTCATTAAATATCTCCAGATGAGTGACTACCCCAGGACTCTGCCTACTCTAGGCATTAGAGCATAGTGGTCAGCACATGGATGTTACTGAATTCTTCCTGGGAGGACAGTGTCTCACCCTGGGCACCATCAACGTTTAGGGCTGATTATTTTTTGTCATGGGAGCCATCCTCTGCATTTTGGGATGGTTAGTGGCATCCCTGGCCTCTACCCAGTAGCCAGGAGCATTCCTTCCATGTCATTCATGGGTGGTGACAACAAGAAGTGTATGCAGACTTTGCCAAATGTCCCTCCCTGTGGGAGAGGTGGGGGAAAGAAACACTGATTGAGAACACTGGCTCAGAGTTGTGTGTCTGTGGGCAAGTCACTTGACCTGTCTGAGCCCGATTCAGCCTTTGTCCAAAGCAGGCGGGGTACAGTGAGGATTACCTGAAGTAACAGAGAGTTTAGGGGTTACTACTTTTCGTGGTAAGATCAGTTGCTGTGACTGACTCTGCAGGGAAGCTGACGGCAACTCTGTGAGCTCCTAACATACAATTCAGCCGGGACCTGCTTTTTTGTTTGTCTAAATGAATGACTTTTCTGGGAGGGAACATCAACCCTTATCCTGATCCCTCGGCCCCATAGAGCCAGCTCTCAGGACACGGAAGGGTTATTTGTGCGCAGCGGGCACTGCGATTTCAGATCGGCAATGGAAGAGATGAAATTAAATATGTACTGTAATCCGAGGCACTGTTTTTCATGGGAAAAGAAGTTCTCCCAACTTAGTCCTTCCAACTCTTTTGCCCAAACATTAACGGCATGCAAATATTTATGATTCATACATGCCCCTTTAATTCCCAACCGTATTTTAACAATAAACACTGCATTTTCACAATGAAGCAGAATAATCCCTTTGTCCTGTTGCTGGGCTCTGCAGGCTGGCACCCAGCAGCATCACATTCTTCCTGCACCATAGTTGCTGACTCCACCCAGGTTGAGGGGAATTTTATAGTGGTGCCACGGCAGCTCGCCTTGGACCACAATTCAGGACATCCTGGCTGTTCCCCTGGAAGCCATTTGAAGGTTGTATCTGAGCATTTTCAGGAACTGCAAGCCAACATCCACACATGGTTTTCTTTTTTGGTCACATGTCAACAGAGAATCGATCAATCTGGCTGTTGCTTGGAGAGGTATCTTGCATTATGCCCAAATCCATGGGCTATGGAGTCCACTAAGGCCATTGTGTCCCATTTAATATTCCTCTGATTCATGATAACAACACAGAAACACACGCATCTATTTGTGACGATTCTGCGGGTCTTTAGAAGGTAGTGTGACAAAGTATGAGAAGGTGGTGTGCTTGCCGGACTCACTTAGATGTGCTGGCCTCAGTCTCCGCATCTATACAATAGGTATGACAGTGCCCTTCATATGTACCTCAAAAGGTTATTAGGGTGATTAAAATGAGATGGTGTGTGTAACAAAACTTAGGAAGAAAGAGCTATGACTCACCGCCGCATCGTTCTTCTTTCTGTGGGAGTCACTGAGGGAGGAGGAAAGAGAGTGGGCAGGAGGTAGCCTGTGTCTCCCTGAGTCAGAAAGTCAGGAACAATGCTATTTCCATTGTCCACTCCTCGTTGGCAAGGAATTTATATTCCTTTATCCTCCGAGGAACTTTGTAAAATTAGAGTGCCTGAGACACAGCAGGA
>NW_006771034.1:1073933-1099119 GCF_000442215.2 Lipotes vexillifer
GCAGGAATTTCATAAATATTCATAAATAAATGAAGGAATAATAATAATATAATCATCCCAGGTGTTCGCCGGGCAGCAGCCTGGTGATGGACCTTGTGTTCTCTGTTCTCATTAGTGAGTTGCTCACAGGCTTTGGACCCTATCATGGAAGTATAGTGCCCATGGCTACTTTATTAGAACTGTCCCCCACCCACAGAGGTCATTTCATGGGGGTATTTCTTTCATTCATTCATTCATCAGATGTGCATTGTGTACCTGCTGCTTGCAAGGCACTGGGCTAGCACTGGAGATACAGAGGCCAGCTAAAGAGAAGCCACAGCATGCCGGGGCCGGTGAGTGGCCAGCACCATAGTGAAAGGAGTGACAGAAGCAAAATGCACAGCTGGGTGCATAACCCACTACAAGCTTAGGGGTCCCTCTGGACAGCTTGTCATCTCAGTGGAGATGTTTCAGGGTGACGTGGGGGCTACCAGCTGAAGGCATCAGGAAGAGTGTCCAAGCACAGAAGACAGGGTTGGGGAGGAACACCGAGCTGGCCAAGAGAGCTGGTAAGGGCCTTGACATCCACATTGGGAATTTGGTCTGGTCCCCCAGCAGGTTTTAAGCAGGGAATTGACATCACCAGATACAAATGGTACGAAGGTGCTGGGATTGAAGACTGAAGAGCAGACAGGGCTTTTTGGAGGGTGCTTGGGAGCTTAGAGACGGGATCCAAGGTTAGTTGAATTCATGGATGCCAAACCCGTGGATACGGAGGGGTCACTGTATATCCAGTTTGCAAACCTACCATCTGGTAAATGTCACCATGTCTAGAAATCAGGTCCCTCCAGGCCCCACCTACCACACCCTGCAGCCTTGCCTAGACCTTCCTCCTTCTTGCTACTTGGCCTCCATCCCCACCTGCCCTCCCAGCTTCCTGCAGTAGAGCTATGGGTGCGAACAGGCTGGCGAGCAGGCACTGAGGACGCTGACGCTACCTTCCCTTCAAAATGCCCACCCTCCCGGGCCTCTCTGTCGTGGTGGCATGTGGCCTTGGGCTGTGTGTTTGAGGCACTGGGCTATGGGCACCAGCAGGTCAGGGCTAGGACTAGGCCAGCCCCAGGAGGTCACTTTGGTCACCTGTCCTGTGTGGCATTTGGCCCGTTGGGTGGAAACTGTGGAATTGGGATATGCCAACCAAAGGGTTCTCCAGGATGGAAATACAGGGCAGCAGGCGTGGCCTTGACCTAAAGAGGCTGTGAATTCAGAGTCTTGGAGGAGTTTGGGCTAAAAGGATTAAAACTTGGTTCCTCATCTGAGACACTCAGGCACTGGGACACCGAAAGAAAAAAAGGAAGATCGGAAAGGGGCCATGACATCTGGGGAAAGGAAGTGTGCAAAAATAGCGTGAGAGCATCATGCTTCTTTGGGGTTCAGTAGTGCGCCTCATGAAGAGAAAGCCTTGCCCATCCAACCCTTTAGGAAAGCTGGGCTCACACCCATGCCACCAAAAGGGAGAACTGAGCCTTCCAACTGAAGTTAGACCTCATAAAGAACCAGCTGTCAAACTGAAAGTTTACAGAATAATCCATTGATCCATTTATCAAACATTTTTTTCTTACTGCCTCAGAACAGAAAATGCAAAGATTAATAAGACACCATTGCTGTCCTCAAACAACTCGTCTTTGTAGACCAGCTCCAGAGAAAACACTTGGCATGTTTTTGGTTTTCTCTAAGTAAAACTGCTGTTTTTCAAGTGTTCCATCATACTCAACGCATGCTGTTTTTTATGGAAAGCTTAGTTCTGTATTTTCAGCACCTGACTTTCAGGCAACTTTGGGGGGTTATCCTCGTACCGATAGCTGGGGCCTCCCCCGTACATTTTGCCTGCGTGGCTGCAGGTGCCATCGGTAAGGACATCGTAAACACCGGCACTTTACACCCAAGTGGACACCCACCGACATCGTCGCCTCAATTCAATGCAGAGAAACCGGGAGATTCTGCACAACTTAAAGAATCTGTCCTCTATTCAGAAATCCCCAAATAAATAATCATACAGCCCCACTGTCAAAAATAGTGGGAATTGTTTGGGTAAGGAAATGGATGAGCAGAAAAACATGCACTTTGGCCGTTAGGTTGTTCCAGCGGAAAAGCAAGAAACATAAATTAAAGGTACTTTGTGAAAAATATCCCTGATTCAGGTTTCTCCTGGAATCTGAGGCTTTGTTCATTATAATACTTAGTTACCTGTGATTAAAATTAGACCTGGCACAAACTACATGGTAAGAGGAGAAATCTTCCTGCAACATCGCAGAATCTTTTGGGATTTCCAGAATTTGCAAAGAGCAAAACTTGAGCCTTCCCTGGCTTTCTTGGTTTTCAAAAGCTGCATTTTTATTTTTTTTTTCTCTGACTTTCCCTTTCTCCCTCTCTTGGGTGTTTAAAGTGTGTGAGCATGACCGGTTTCCCTGCAGAGATGCACAAATGAGTGGAAACTGTCGTGATTTCGTTTCCTAAGCTCTGCGACCCCCTCAGCACACGGTCCTCCGTGTGTACAGCCTGCCCTTGCGTGACAAAGGGCACGTGTCACACCCCGTCGAAACTGGCCCAAAAAGAAGAAGGTGACTCATGGGTCCAAACCTTCACCAAGGAGAGTGACTGAAACAGAGCCCAGTGGCTGAGGAGCCACCGCAAGTGGCTTGGCTACCCGTGAACCAAACTTAGGGAGGGGCGATCACAAGAGGACAGAGGGAGACACCCATCGCCATAGGAAGACGTGGCCACGACGTGACGGGGCACGAGCTTCTAAGGGCGTGATATGATCTTGAATCGCCTTTTCACCTCTGCTCCTCTCCCCACCCTCGCCCTTGCAGCAATCCTGAGGTTTCGCCACTTCCCAGATGTGGTTTGGAAGTGGCATGGTGCCCTGGGCCCTTGCGGAACTGCAGCATCCAGCCGTGGCTTTATGAGACCACAGCCGGCTGCCAGAGTCCACCAGCCCCAGGGCCTGTAAATGTGGGACCTAAGAAAGCACAGACCCGGGGCTTTGTCACTGCCTCACCCTGGAGAGTCTGTTATGGCAGCAAGCATCCAGGAAGACTCGCCCCGTGACCTTCCTCCCAACTAAATAAAGCACTTAGGATTTTGCGCTGGCATTTGGATGAACACACTGGCGTCGAGGGGGACCACAGATGCTCTGAGGGGAGCGTTTGACCCGGCTTGTTTATAAAGTGGACCAGCCAGTTGCAATTGTGCCTTACAAAGGTCGCCAGCTTGTGGGAGTAGGACTGACGTTGAAGTAGAAGTTCCAGTGGAACGTGCAGTTTTCCCCAATGGGTCTTTAGGCCCCATTCTGCTGCCTGCGTTTGCTGAAATTCCTAAAGAAGAGAAGATGGGCCTGGAGAGGCTCAATCGGCTCCACCTACTGCACGCTGAGGCTCACCTCACCTCCCACCATCAGACCTCAACGTCGATTCACCACCAGCTGCACCTCACAGGATTGCCCGCAGCTCTGGTCTTTGTGGAATCATGTTTGTCACATCTTTAGTGATAATTAAACTGATATTTGCTGATGCATTATTTCATTTACTTTGCGTAACAGCACTATGAGATGGAAGGACTGTTATCACCCCTATTTTACAGATGATGAGGCCCCCAGAGAGGTTAAGTAACTTGCCCAAGGTCACACAGCTAGCAAGGGGCAGAGCTGAGGTTTGAGCCCAGGCGGTCCTCACTGTTAACTAGCACCCCATGCCTTGGTGCTTCCACAGGGTTGTATAATCAAGTTCTTGTCTTTTGCTGCTTCCAGGCTTAAGTCAAGACAGCCCTTCTCTCCTTCACTGTTTCTTCCCGCCTTCTTATTCAGTCCTGCTGTTTGTGCTTCTAAATAGCATTCCTCCTGGACACCACCCGCCAGAACTCATGGTGCTGTTTGGGTGAGGTTTCCGTGAGCAGGAGAAGGAAGGTCTCAGGGACCCCCTTTCCTTAGCTCCCTCCGCTGTGAATCCCCACGCAGGGCACCTGTGACCCTGCAGCTTGCCCCCTGGGGAGCCCAAGGCTGCAGTCTTTCAGCAGCACAGCCAGGGGCACCTCTGCTCACCCCATGGGCCAAATCCAGGGCGGCAAGGAGCCTTCCAGCCTCTCCAGGCAAGGACCCGCTCAGGCTACAAATGGGAACATCAGATCTCTCTACGGCAGCCCCATCTCCCAACCCTGCAGTTAGTCCCAAAAAGCCGATTTCGCTGGTTATTTAGACGATCCGTCCTCCTTTGCTCTCCCCTACCTTCTTACTAGCCTGGCCACAGCTTGCTGAGAAAAACACTTGAGAGGCTTTTGCTCTCCACACCCACACACTTAAAATACCAGGCCCATAGGTCATTTTGATGACGGAATCTGGCTAATAACACGCATGCTCTAGGTGCAGCTACCACTGCTGCAGGTGCTGGCTAAGAAGGGCTGCATCTCTGCAGGGACAAGCCGGGGCGTGGTGGGGGCGTGGCCAGGGCGGAGGGAAGAGGGCAGAGGGCAGACTTCCAAGGGTTCAGTGTGCCCACTGGGTGGCTGTCCCCAGGTGTCAAGTCTGGTGCCAGGTCTGCTCGGAAGAATACAAGGAAGCAGAAGGAAGAGTTCTCCTGGAGTGGAAAAATGTCACACACACCTATGAGCAAAATGACATCTCTTATTGCCTCTGTCTATGAGGTCATAAGCAGATGTCCCAGTGCTCAAGGCTGTAAACAACAGCCCGTTGTGCAGGACGCGAACCGGAATACCCCACCTTCGTGAGCCACAGTTACTGTGGCCAAAATACCCCACCTAGTAGCTTTTACTGGACAGACACTTCTTGACTGCACGTAAAATGATGGGCATAAAATAGTAGAATTATAATTACAAGCAACGATTTCACAAATACTCACTTTGGTTGAATTTCCCTTCCCGATTCAGTAGGCCAGTCTGTGGTTAACCAGGGTAAGCGCCAGGAGCCCAAATTCAGCTCAGTTAGAAACTGCTTTTGAACTATAACCCAGGCTTTCAATTAGCTGTTGAGTACAGTCTGGGTACATTAGTGTCACCAGGACTGTTTTCGCTTTTGGGGGAAGGGGCAGAGCATGGAAAAGGTACCACGAGTCTGGATTACTGGTGCTGGTACCACTGAGTTTGAAGGTACAGATTTAGGACCTCATGACAATAATGTGAAGCACAAAGCTGGAGATCTGGGTTTTCCATGTATCCAAGCTGTGTGACTTTGGACAAACCACTCATCCTTTCTGAGCCTTAGCTTTGCTACCTATTAACCAAGGACAATAAAATCTGTCTTGTTTACTTCATGAGAGTGTTGTGAGAACCAGATAAAATAGTCTATGGGAAAGTGCTTGAAAACTTGTAAGTTTTGCACAGACCTGAAAAGGCCAACATTAGGAAGACAGTGATTCTTTGTTGTCATTTAGGAAATCAAGAGTAGGATGGTTGTAAACTTATGGTTACCAAAGGGGAAGGGGGCAGGGAGGGACAAATTAAGAGTTTGGGATTCACAGATACATACTACTATATATAAAATAGATAAACAAGGACCTACTGTATAGCACAGGGAACTATATTCAATATCCTGTAATAACCTATCATGGATAAAAATCTGAAAAAGAATATATATGAAAAAGTATATATATATGTAACTGATCACTTTTCTTTACACCTGAAACTAACACAACATTGTAAATCAACTATACTCTAATAAAAAGTTTTTAAAAATTAAAAAAACAAGAATAGGATGGTTGTAGGAGGGCCGCCACAGGAGTGGGACTGTTTTGGGGGTAAAACCCACAGGTACATAGAGAGTAGTTGTCACTTGTAGTGCCAAGACTGGAACTCTATGATATTTGGTGTCTGGACTGAGTTGAATAGCATTCCCTAAAAAGTCATGTCCATGGGTGACCTCAGAATGTGACCTTATTTAGAAATAGGGGCTTTGCAGATGTAATCAAGTTAAGATAAAGTCATACTAGAGTAGGGTAAGCCCTAAATCCAATGACTGGTGTCCTTGTAAGGAGAGGGAGATTTGGAGACAGAGGACAGAGAGGGAGGGAGGCCACATGAGGAAGGAGGCTGAGAGTGAAGTGATGCTGCCACAAGCCAAAGAATGCCAGGGATCACTGGGAACCACCAGAAGCCAGACAAGGCCGGGGCGGATTCTCCCCCAGAGGGAGTATGGCCCTGTCGACACCGCAATTGTGTCAACACCTCAGCTTATTGTCTCCTAGCGCTGGACACCGGAACTAGGAGACAGTAAATTTCAGTTGTTTTAAGCCACCCAGTTTGTGGTAATTTGTTACAGCAGCCCTAGGAAGGAAATACAGTGTTTTCATGGAATCTCCGAAATGCTGAAGTTGCAGGCAGCCGGGGAAACACCCCTGGGACAGGCACACGCCTACACATGGAGATGGGCACTGGGATTTCATCTAGAAGATAAAATCAGGGACTTCCCTGGCGGTCCAGTGGTTAAGACTTCGCCTTCCAATGCAGGGGGTGTGGGTTCCATCCCTGGTCAGGGAGCTAAGATCCCACATGCCTTGGGGCCAAAAAACCAAAACATAAAACAGAAGCAATATTGTAACAAATTCAGTAAAGACTTTAAAAATGGTCCACGGTCAAAAAAATAAAAAAATCTTAAAAAAAAAAAAAAAAGAAGATAAAATCAGAGTTAAAGGTGACATTGTATGTATCCCATGAACGCCTTCATTTTGCAAACCAGGAAACTGAGATCTGGAGAGGTCAAATATTTGTATAGGAACCTAAATCTTCTGACTCTCTTGCAGGAGGAGCTGTCTCTCTCTCTCGCTCTCTCTCTCTCTCTCTCTCCTCCCCCATACACACACACACACACACACACACACACACACCTTTGAATACCATGTGCCAGATGCTATTTTAATGATTTTACTCATATTAATTCATTTAACCTCTCCCCAAATTTGATAAGGTAGGAAAAGTTATATGTACCCATCTTCCAGGTAAGGACACTGAGGCACAGTGAGGGCTAGTGACTTGTCAAACGTCAGCTAGCCAGAATTCAAAACCAGAGGGCATTCTCTGAACTGCTTAGCAAAGAAGAAATGCTTTTAAGTAACTGATGTATATATATTAATACTTTTATGATAAATTATATATTTCAAAACAATTTTTAAAAATTATTAAAAGCATTGCATTCGACCTATGCAATGAAGACATGCTTGCATTTCTTAAGTATGTATAAAATGCTTAGATGGAAATCCATCTGCGTATTTACGCTAACAGTTGTCATTGAATCTCAATCTGTCAGTTACATATCCTTAAATCCATTTATGGAATATAAATTTTGTCTGGCCAACCCCATGAGTGCCTATAATAACATCTGGCCTTTCAAAACAATATTTAGAATCAACCAGCAATTAGTATTTTTAACATAGAGAGACTCATTCCAATTTAGCCTAGCCTCAAACTTAGGAATTCTATCTTTCCTAATCCTTGGAGGTACAAACAAGATTAGAGGGCAAAGACAGAAATGGTTTCTTTTCCTCCTTTTGCTCTGAGCTTATTAAAAGGGAGGACCTGGGGGCAAAGAGTGGACAGCTGCCAATCTGCTCCTATGTCCCTGGGGTCCCGACCTGAAAGAAAACACATCTGAATCTCTCTTGATCCTGTGTTATTCATGACTAAACAAAAGCCAAGTGACTAAGGGAAGTGTCACATCTAGACAACATGGGTGTACATTCCAAAATTTAAGCAAAGCCAAACTCAAAGGAGTATTGGAAAAACCAGTAATGTGTGCTGAAGTCCTGCCACCTTTCCAGTGTGAGGGCTGGATATCATAAATTAATTTTGAATTACCCAGCAGATATATTCAGGCCATTGCCTCATTCTTCGTTGCTGTCTTTTGTGTTCCAATAGGAAAGAGCTTCACTCTGACCATCACCGTCTTCACAAACCCACCACAAGTCGCCACCTACCACAGAGCCATCAAAATCACAGTGGACGGACCCCGAGAACCTCGAAGTAAGTGGGCCGCCCCTCGGGGCTGGCACCTCCCCTCCCAGCTGGTACACTCAGGCACCACAACCCTTGTGTTCCATCAGCATCACTCAGATGTGGCTAAAACTTCTGCCAGAGGGAAATGTCAGACCCCTGCAGGGAGGGAGAATTTTCCTTTTGACCCTCTCACTCCTCAAAGTTGTCTCTGAGCGCTGGGGTCCTTTTTTGAAGCATCTTCTTGGAGGGCAAAAGGAAATCAGGCTGACTCAAGTGCATGTCAGAATCATTTCAGGACTGCATGGGCCTAAGGACCGAATACGTGGTAAAGTTCAAGGAAGACTGACCAGGGGCAGAGGTGGTCAAAAGAGGCCAGAGGGTCAGAGTGGACCACAAGGGGCTGATCACCATCCACGCTGGCCTTTTATTCACTTAGAGGCTGGAGATGGAATCTATGAAAATGACCCTTTCCTTTCTGTGCCACAGATCAAAATCTTATTACAGGATTGTTTAAAATAGAGAATGGGAGGGGACAAGATTGCCTGAGAGAAAACCAGTAAATATAGAAAGAGGGTACAAAAAAATAGTTCCTGTGAGGAAAGCTTTTTTATAAAAGGAGTGGGGTTGTTTAGTCTGCAGAAAAATGTCTTCACGGTGACTTAATGACTATCTTTGAGTAAACACACAGTAACACTTTTCCAGAACCACACCCTTCCCTGGGATGGAGGCTGGGTTCCAGTTCCAGATCTGTGGAGCTGACTGGAGCCCCCGCCCAGCATCTGCATGCCTCCTAACCATGTCATGCCCCCGGTGGAAAATTAATATTCTCTATTAATTTTTATAAAGGGTGGGGTTGAGGGTGTCAGAAACAGGGCTTCCTACCGTGCCAGCAAGTTGAGATGCAGGGATGACAGGTCGTAAAATGAAGTGGTTAAGAATTTGGGTTCTGGGGCAAGCAAGTGGAGTTCTGGTTGAGGCTCTTAAGCCTTCAGGAAGTTGTGGAGCCTCTCTGAACCTCAGTTTCCTCATCTGTAAAATGGGGATAGTAATGAGAGCTTCTCTATCAGCTTGAACGAGACAATGCTGTGTGTGCCCAGCACAGAGAATGAACTCAGGAAATGCCAGCAGAGCCTCCCTGCCTGCATCTCTGGCTGCTGCTCTACCCCCCTACCCCAGGGCCATTCCTCCAGAGGACATACCTGGTGCCTCTGGGGGCTCTAAGGTCACCCCTGCGGCGTGGCTCTCTGCAGGTCAACCTGTGAGCACCACAGCTCATGGCAGTCTTTCCTACAGTCCTGGCCACAGTCTCATGGCATCTTGATCACCCGCTAGAACCATCCCGGGTGCTGCCTCAACCTTCCCCATACCCCAGAGTGGGCAGAACCCAGCAGAGAACCACCACATCCACCAGGGACAACCCCCCTGCCCCCCAGGACATGGTGTCCGTTCACCATCTCTTTGGTGCCATTTGCCTGCTCCGTGACTCTCGTTATTTCTGACCTCATTTCCCCCTGGCAGATTTTTCTCTTTAAGCGCCTGGAGATGTTCTGGCCATATCCGGACTCAGGAAACTCTGGGACTTGGTAGCATCCCCTGATTCCAATTTCTGTGTGAAAAGCAAACCACAGGCTCAGAAACACACAGTTCCAACCAAACCCAACTTGGGAGGTTTCCAAAGTAGGAATGGCAAATTGCAGACTCCTAGTGACCCTGCATTAAACATAACAGACACGCCACACAGGTACCCTGGTGCTTGCAGAGGACCAAAGAGGAAGCGGGCTCAGATTACAGCAGGCATGAGGTTGGGGAGCCGGCAGTTGTGAGGTATAAGGCAATTGACCTTGAGGGTAATTAAACTTCCAGCAAGGCTCACTCAGGAGGCTGTAGGTTCCCTATCTTTAAAAACAGAAGCAGGGAAGTGGGGAGGGGCAAGATAGAGGTAGGAGATTAAGAGGTACAAGCTACTATGTATAAAATAAATGGTACAAAGATATATGGTACCATAGGGATAGAACCAATATTTTATAGTAACTATAAGTGGAATCTAACCTTTAAAAGTTGTGGATCACTATGTTACACACCTGAAACTTATATAATATTGTACATCAACTATACCTCAATAAAAACATTAAAAATAATAAAAATAGAAGCAATAGCCATCTCTGGGACAGTTCAAAGGTAGGCCTGCCTGGAGGAGGAAGCTTAAACCGGGAGACTTCTCTCAGGCATAATAAAGGGCAGTTTCTGCCCCACAGGCAGTATTTCCTGTAACATTCAAAGAACTAATGGTGGTTGAGCTTTGGAAAACAAGTGATGGCCGCTTGGATTTTTAAGAACTGGCAGTCAGAGGGGAAAAACATGCGATTGTAATGGCCCGCCTGTATTATACAGTTGACTCTGCTTCCTGCTGTTTTATGACTTAAGAAAACAGTCATTATTGGGAAGGGCTCTTTGAGCAGGCAGAAGGGATTTGCTCCAAGAAGGCACCCATTTTTACAGAATCTTTCCTGCCAAATGGAATTTGGGGTCTAGGGAAAAATTAACTTAAAAACCAAATTAAGTTAAATGAATACGTATACGTATGATATAAAGAGGTGTTAGAGGCCTAGGTAGATAGTCTCCATTTCACAAGGTACTTCTACACAAAAGTCAGATGCACACAGTCTCCCAGGGTGACTCAGGTAATGCTGACTTTTCTATTCACTCTCTGAAGCAAGGTGGGCCTAAAGGCATGCTGTTTTCTTACGATTACTTGAGTGTCTCGATTCAAGACACTTCTTTTGATGAAACTCTGCTCACAGCCAGTTTTGTTTTGTTTTTTCAAGAGAAAGTTAACAGAATTTTCCCCCGGCTTTACTGAGATATCATTGACTTATAACATTGTATAAGTTTAAGGTTTACAACATGATTATTTGATATATGCTTATATTGCGAAATGATTACCTCAGTAAGATTAGTTAACACATCCATCACATCGTATGGTGACAGTTTGTTTGTGTGTGTTGAGAACTTTTAAGATCTACCCTCTTGGCAGTTTTGTTGATAACACATTATTGACCGGGGGATTTTTGCAGAAACTAACGCCTGTGGCCATAATACACGTCTCTGGTCAAAAATGTGTTGACTGTAGTCCATGCTGAACATTAGGTCCCCAGAACTTTTTCATCTTATAACTGGAAGTTTGCACCCTTTGACCCATTTCCCCACCCCCAACCCCTGGCAACCACCAATCTACTCTCTGTTTCTGTGAGTTTGTTTTGTTTTAGATCCCACATATAAGTGAGATCATACGGTATTTGTCTTTCTCTGCTTGGCTTATTTCACTTAACATAATGCCCTCAAGGGCCATCCATGTTGTTGCAAATGGTAAATGGCAGGATTTCTTTTTTATGCCTGAATGATATTCCTGTGTGTGTGTGTGTGTGTGTGTGTGTGCATGTGCGCGTGTGTGTGTGTCACATTTTCTTTATTCATCGTCTCTTGATAGATACTTTGGTTGTTACCATGTCTTTACTATTGTGACTTATTCTTTCTAATGCAATTTTAAGAGAGGTCATTGCACAGAAGTTAGTATGCCCAGGCAGTGTCAAATCTATGGATTAACACCACCTCCCAAGTCCCTTCTATCATTATTATGGTGCTATGAATTCTGGGTGATTCTGGCAAAATGGTCCCAGCATAACCAAGTTGAATAGTTTTGAAAAGTTCTTTTGTTTCATGAAATCAATGACTTTGAGAGCTAAAAGGGACCTGAAAGAGGCTTCAGGGCTAATTGCCTCATCGATAAGGGAAAGCAGCCCCAGAGAAATGACATGATCTGCTTAGGTTGGGAGAAATAGTTGGTGATGAAGCCAGGATTAGAATGAGGAGCTCCTGATGCCTCATCCTGTGCTCGTATCCATCCGTCTGTCTGTCCGTTCATGCATTCACCTCCCCGTCCATACCACACCGTCTATACCTCATCTATTCTAGGCTCTCTGACCCAACCTCGGTATCCTCATTTTCTAAACGAGGTGTCGGCTTATAGGACTTCTCACATTTGTCCCAGCTCTAAGATTGTCTAGAAAGGGCAATTGTTGGCACTTGATTGCAGGCATGGAGCCTTCAACGTAAACCATTTGTGCAAAACCAGAAGGAAAGCTTATCTCATTCAACCTGCCAGTCAGGTCAATAAGAAAAGGACAAAGAATTAAGAAACATGCCATAGCTAGTCTGCTGGCTGGGCTGATGGGATAACTTGATGTTTCCCAACCATCTTCCTGGTTTTCAGTGGTGAAGTTGTAGCAAAAATTGTCTTCCAAAGAGAACTGAAAATATTTTTCATTTCAGATGGTTACTTGCCCTTTGACAGTAACTGACCTGCCTCTTAGTGAGTCAAAACTTGTTTTTCCCACATTCCACAGGATTATTTTTACATCTCAGATTAATAGAGGAATTATTAATTGTTGAAAAATTAAATTTATTACGGAGAAAGAACACCATCAGAAGGTATCTCCTGCTGGGATAGTTCTTGCAAGCGGCAATGTGGGGTCTGTTTTCAGTTTGTAGGTAGAACATTTAGAAGCTTGTCAACATATTAAAAGATAGTCTTCTCTTCAAGCATGAAAGATAGAGTGAAAGGAATTTTCAAGAAAAGGATATTTGAGATTGTTTTTATTTTATTTTTTTTAATATACTATTTCAGGGGATCTAATGGAAAACTCTAGCTCTCAACCCATGTGCCTGTAATTTAGCCCATGTGTCTGTAATATGACAATATTGAGATACCGAATTATATTCTCTGTAGATATTTCACTAAATAATTTGAATGCGTGAGTTAATTCAGTGCTCTAGAGGAAGATATTTTGCTGATGAAGGGTTGAGGAGTAGTTGGGACCCCAATGACTGACCCAGTGATGGGGGGCCGGGGAGTGAGGGAGATGTCCCAGTAGTGTGGATCGTGGATTGGACAGTCATTCTGATGGCACAAGCCATCATCTGGCTGGCCAGGTACCCGTTACATCTGGAACACTGAGTAACTAATTAAAAATTGAAAAGGTTCTTAAAACAAATATTGCCCATTTCTGGGACAACTTCTGCCCTCAGGTTAAAGGAGCCCTTCACAGTAACTGTTGTGTCTGAGCTCTTGAGATTCAGAATAACCGATAGCCAGGTGGAGCCGTTACTTAAAAACTTCGGAATATGCTACTTTCTGGGACATTAGCCTTTTTGGCAACTAATTATAATACTATTTTATGGGGAGTTATAGTTAAAATAGGTCGATTTAAAATACGCTTAATTCCCCATCACTCGATTGCTTTGTTAAGAACTTTGTTGAGAGTACATCACACGACTATAACTTTCTTCTATGATATTGAATGTAAATAGCAAACCTATAATATATATATATAGAGAGAGAAGAAACAGGATCTTTGTTTATGACAGTCATGTTTCAAGTGAAAAAGAGGAATGCATGACAGGCACCCATAAACTTATGGTGATAATGGACCTAAAAATGTTTGAAATCAAGTTTGTCCACAAAAGTGTGGGATGAGCAGAAATGTTTATGGATTGCTCTGGTGATTGACTGGCATACAGTTCTCTTTTAAAATGTTATTTTCTCTTAATAATATAAATACCTAAAACCAATAATAATACCTAACACTCAGACAGCGCTGATTGTTTGCCCAACACTGTTCAAAGTGCTGCGCATACCTTAATTGACATAATTTTTGCAAGATCAGGTAAGGAAATTGACACAAAGAGAAATCCATTCCCTTGCCCAGGGTCACACAGTTAGTAAGACAGAACTGAAACGAAGAAATCCAGACACTGCAGGCCACAGACGCCAAAGTCTGTTTTAAGAACTACAGCAACTGCTACTTGAGCTTTATTGTGTTGAAATTTCTGTGCAGAAATTGTTTTATTAGGAGAGTTTATCAATAAAATTCTGGTTCAGATACAGTTTTCTTGGAGAAAGCAGAGCCTCATAGCCTCGGCAGTCGTCATTTTTGTACCGAGGGGATGGAATCAGTGTTTTCCCTGGGGCGGTGCTGCAGTGAAATGTACCAGCCATGCTGTCACATGTGCCAACTTTTGGTTCCACGTCTTTCACCAGCGTCTGCTTGGGGGCCTGGCATCAGTGGGGGCCTGAAGCAGGGATGCTGCCCAGCATAAACCTCTCCCTCCAGTGCGGGCAGGCAGGAAAGATGAGTCATGTGACAAAAATGACCACCAGGTGAACCATCCAAGTCCGTTTCCCCCTTTGGCAAAGAGCTTCCTAGAGGGCCCACGTACACAGTGTGGAGCCTGTTAGGAGGATGCAGGTTTGTGTCATTCTTTGCTCCTGACTTGTTAGTGGAATGCCAGGTGGTTTTCTGGATCTGTAACCTCAGGACTGTAATTATCAATCCCCGATTACTTGGTTCACTGGGAATTGCTTCAAGCATGTCCTCTAAGTAATGAACGATGATCTACGTAATCCTCCTTTCCTTGGATCCTTCAAATGTCGGATTTGGATTTTCATTTTTTCTAGATGAAACTGCGATCCCCGAAAGAAAAGGAAATAATTCCTTCTTCCCTCTCACCCAATATAAAGTAGGAGACAGAGGGTCAAAGATGTAGAATGTTCTACTTATATTCCTCCTCCCACTGTGAAAGGCAATTCATTGCTAAGATAGTCATTCTGGGGTGACTTCCACTGGTGCTATAATCCCCACTTTGCTAAACTCCCCAACTATCTGATGACTTGGCAAAAGCAGTTTCTAAAGCATTGATTATCCTTCCTAAATGTTTCCAAGGAATTTTAGAATGTCTTTCTGGTTTTTATGCTTAGTAACATCAAACTAGACCAAGAAGAATTTTATATACATAAAGACTTCCATGACCCTTGAGCTTTTAGTGGACTTATCCAGGCTGAGGTCTGAAAGGGTCCCTTGGATGAGGGGTGTGTAAAAGGACCCTGGAGGGAGTAGGGTTCTGCCTCTGGAAGCAGTGATAATCCCCCTCAGTACCTCGCCCGAGACCTGGGCAGACCTGTGACCTCTTGGTAACTAGCCCTGTCTTATAGAGAAGTCACCAAGATGTTTAGGTGGCATTTGTATTGCTACAGAAAGGAAGGAAATAGTTCCTTCCAGGTACCAATGAGAACCCAATGAAATGATCTAGGTACCTTCTTAGTCTAACGTAGCGGGCATGGGGGAGAGAAGAAACATGGAATGAATCTTAAACCCTGACGTTGAATATCTCCTTCCATCCAGACCATTGCAAACCCATATCAATATTTTAAATGCCACACCAGTGAAGTCAAGATCTAAGCTAACATATCACAGTCCTTGTTAGAATTTAGTATACGAAGTGCTAAAAGAAAAAAAAAATCTTGTCTGCCTTTAGGCTTCCATCTCTTAATCTTAAAACATGTATAAGGCTTCCCTGGTGGTGCAGTGGTTAAGAATCTCCCTGCCAATGCAGGGGACATGGGTTTGAGCCCCGGTCCAGGAAGATCCCACATGCCGCGGAGCAACTAAGCCCATGCGTCACAACTACTGAGCCTGCACTCTAGAGCCCACGAGCCACAATTACTGAGCCCGCATGCCACAACTACTGAAGCCCGCGGGCCTAGAGCCCATTCTCCACAACAAGAGAAGCCACCGCAATGAGAAGCCCACGCACTGCAACAGAGAGTAGCCCCCACTCACTGCAACTAGAGAAAACCATGCACGGCAATGAAGACCCAACACAGTCAAAACTAAATAAATTTATTTTTAAAAATGTATAAAGTTTTCTAGATCCTGAACTGGGGGACCTGGGTTTCAGACTGGCGCCACCAGGCCAGTGGGTGTGAACTCAGGCAGTTATCTTAAGTACTTTGTCCTCACTTCCCTCTTCTGTCCAACCAGCCAATGGGACAAGATAATATCTAAATTAGTACGCACTGAAGCGGTAACAAAATATCATCAGAAAAACAGAAGCCATGGGCTGCCCCACAAACAGTGCCCCTCAGAGGCTGACCCCCGTGAACCGCCTTCCACAGGGGTGTATCCTTCATACGTCAGACATATCAATATACACTCAGGTCCTATGTTAGATTTTTTTTTGCTCTAAATTTTTGAACGGCTTTTATCATTTGGTGTTGAAATTATCTGGCTTTGAGTAACTCTTTTAATTCCCTGCAGCCCTGATCTCGCTGCCATCAACACAGTGATTGCCATCGGGTTGAGATTCCCATTTTGGCACTTGCTTACTATGTGGGTGACCATACCTGGGGTGCATGCTAGCCTGGCTGAGCCTCCGTAGAACAAGGCCAGGGGCTGTACGCGCCTCCCAGGGCAGGGAGCCTGAACGCGACAGTCTTGGTAGAACATTTTGAACCGATGTCTGGCACACAATCAGTGTTCAGGAGATGGAACAGTTATTTACCTTGAGTCTTGGAATCCTTTGGAAATGAGAAAACTCTAAACAAAAAAGAGTTGTGATTCCTAAGTTTAAAAATTCATGAAGTTGCCATAATGTTTCATTTTTTTAGACACAATTAAACATTTATAAATTTTGATTTTTTTTTTTTTCCAGTTTTCCTTTTGTATTTAGACACGGTAAAATTTCTTTTCTGGCATTTTTATGGACCCTTGAAACACTCTGGGCACCGTTCCTAAGTCCCTCATGGGCAAATGGCTTTGCCCCCAAAGGTTGAACTTTGTTTTCACAAACTCAGGGGGAAAAATCCTGCCTGAGTAACATCAAAAGTATTTGAGGTCTAACATCTGGGTCCTTTCAGATACATGCATGACACAGCTTGGGAGAGGCTCTTCCACACTGATCTAGAAAACTGACATGAAATGTGCCAGAGTCTCTTGGGGTCTGAATTCTCACGTCAGATGCATGCAACTCACCTCGGGGGTGGTGGTGCCTGGACCCGTTATCCGCAGCCAAGCTTTGCGGGCATAGAAAACACTCGGCCACTCTGAGTTTCCTAAACCAATGTGTCTTTCTAGATTCGCCTTGGGTTTTTTGGATTTTTCTTTTTTGGTATGTGTTTGCTAGGGCTTTTCTTCTTTTTCCCCAAAGACATTCAGTAGCACATTCCAATGACGGTGCTTCCACCTTTCACCATCGGAAACCCTTCTGGGCATGCACAGTGCCTCGTTTGTGGCCTGCGCACCTTGTAACCTGATGGAGTGGCCTCTGACCTGGGATGGTTGGGGAACAGCTCCGCTGAGGTCCGTGCTGCCATCTAGTTGCACTTTGGGAAGCACCTAAGCGTGTTGGAACCCTGGGCGCTGCGCAGCCAGATGGGCCCCATCTCTGTGTGCGAAACTCTCCTGGGGGGCGGGGCGGGTGGACCCACAGCTTGCAGATGGATTGCTGTTGGCACAGCGCATTATAATGCGTCTGCTTGTCGGCTTTGGGGTGGACTTAGAAATTTTTTAATACTCTAACCCCGTTCTAGTTTTTATTTTTCAAAAAAAACTCTACTTGAGTTTTTGCAAAGGCTTGTATTTTTTTCCTGTAAGGCATGTAGCTAAGAAAGGCATTAGTAAGAATTGAATCCAGTAGGTCTGATAGAATTCCACCACCATCAAAAAGGAAAAAAAAAAAAAACGCAAGTTAAGTTTAAGTAAATTAAGTAAAACTACCCCCTTGCCCTAGATCTGTGTTTAAGTTCATTTGAGCTAGCTTGCAATTTCTGTGTTCTCCCATTTTTTCCATGTTCTTTTCCTCTATAAACGATTTGTTTTAGAGGTTTGCTTTTTTGCTATGAAAAGCTGACGATAAAGAAGGGGTAAATTAGGTATAATCTATTGCTGAACATTACAGCTGTATTATCAGACACATCACAAACACTGACATTGGATGTGAAATGCCTTTTTCATATTCTGAGTTACACATGGTATATTTGCAGTGAGTTCTTTCTGCAAGTAAGTTATGCATCGTCACTGGGAAAATTCCCAATAGCCAAGCCAAATATTCTGGCTATACATTTGTAGATGAAAGCCAAGGTAAAAGACACTTAAGTACCCAAAGCAAAGTTCTTTTCTGTTTGCCTTTTATTAAGGAACACAGTTGAATTAATCTGCCAACTCCCTAGACCCCTGTAAAGTAAGTTAGTGGCAATACATTACTTTGGCACTTCCACGATTTACATATACTCAGGGTTCATTAAAGCAAGTATTGACTAAAACTCAGCCTGTTATTGAATCTTTCAGGGTACTTTCATACACTGAAATGTCGAGCATTTGAGATCCCATTTGTTTGTTTTTGTTTTTGTTTTTGTTCACCATGGCTTAGAAGTCAGGCTTCTGGTCATTTGAGATAAAAAGTAAATATTTGAAATAACTAAGCTCTTAAGAACTATACACATGTATGGCCCTCTTTGGATTTGTTCCTGGTATCACCTTGTTTTTCCTTACCTCTGAAGTGGATGTATGATATTTCCAGTTCACTCATTTTAAAGAGCTAAGGACAAACATCCATAGTCACATCTTTTTGTTCATTTCTGGCATTGCTAACGGGGCATAGCCCCAAGTTTCAGAAATGAAGCAGAGAGTTCTGAGCTTGAGGGAGTGAAAGAGGAGTTTGGAGCTGGACCAACGTGGCCTCACGTCTGAGACCTGCTACTTACTAACTGTGTAATTTCCCCATCTGTAGAATGGGCTAGTGACACCTACCTTGCTGGGGGATGTGAGGATTAAATGAGACAGCCTGAGGGGCAGGCTGGAGTGGTGGTTGGCAGCCCAGCTAGAGAGCTGACTGCCTGATTCAAGGTCACGTCTCCACTGTGATCAGATTAGCTTTCCCAAGCTCAGTCTCCTCAGGTGTAACACCAGGAAGATGTCCCTGTCTTGGGGGATTCTTGCGCTAACTGAATTAAGTAACACATGTGATGATACATAGTGCCTGGCACAGAGGTACCTCTTAAATATTAGCTGTTATTATTAAAGCACATGCCCTGGACACAGGTGGGCCCCCTTCCCACATCTCATAGCCCTCACTGCAGAAGCAACTGGAATGCTGCCCAAGTGGGAGGCCAAATACTTGCCATTGCCAAGTTATTTTTTTCTTAAACTTTTTATTTTATACTGGAGTATAGCTGATTAAGAATGTTGTGAGAGTTTCAGGTGCACAGCAAAGCGACTCAGCCATACATATACATGTAGCCATTCTCCCCCAGACTCCCCTCCCATCCAGGCTGCCGCATAACATTGAGCAGAGTTCCCTGTACTGTACAGTAGGTCCTTGCTGGTTATCCATTTTAAATACAGCAGTATGTACATGTTGATCCCATACTCCCTAATTTTTTTTTTTTTTTAATCATTGCAGATGGAACTCTCAGGATACAATACAGTGAGGGCTTTTTTTCGCTTTTTCCTTCCACCCTGCCTATTATTAACCCCAAATACTGAATTCCGGAGCCAACTTCACCAATATTCTCCTCACTGAAGCAAAACCAAGTTCACCATATGGCCCTGCTTCTTTGTCTCTTTTCCCAAGCAAAGACTTTATCAAAAGGTAGTTGTTTCTTAACTGAACACGCTGCTGTGTGATCTGCCAGGATTCTTAGCATCTAGAAGCTTCCACTGAGTCATCTATAAGGTGGGGATAATTATATGAGCTCTAATGCATAGGATTGCTTTGGATGAATTGAGATAATAGATATCAAGGTGCTTTGTAAACAGTCTATCAAATAATAGAAATATAGAGATATGTAATTAGATTAACAGAAAAACAATCAGGAAATTTTACTGTTGATGTGTATATTATATTGTACAAAAATCTCAGGGATCTTAAATAAAATAATTATTGGTTTCTTGAAGGTACATTTCATCTCATACTTCCTTCCAGGATTGATGAGAAGAAAACCATAGAGACATTTTAATCAGCCCCACTGTGAATCCATACTTTTAGAAAGTTTACTGTTTGCCATTAAAATATCTTAATATTTTCTTTCCTACTGTTATACACCCTTCAGGCATTTTGGAAACAAACAGACAAAAGGCAACCTTGACAGTTAAGAGAACTGAGTTTTATTTTAATATCTATTTCTTTTCCAAAACCAAATACAGTTTTTCCTCTCCAGCTGTATTATTTCATTTTCTTTCCATGAAAGGCTTAGGGAGAATTGCAAAGATTGCAGGGCAGCTTGCTGAGTCCTTCTTTCTTTCATTTTTTTTCCACTCGTGGCTTTTTATATATGCTGCTCGCCTGAGATTTCTGGATTAGATTGCAAGGAGGTGAAATATTACACCCTTGAGCCTTCGTGCCCGTTTCCCAGGAGGAGTGAAAACCTGCAGCTGCTCCAAGGTGGGAAACTTGCAAGGCTCCAGAGGCCGGCTTGCTGTCCCGTTCATTCGCGGACGTGCTGCTCAGAGCAGGTTGGGAGGAGAAACTCGTTCTATTCCTTGGGTGATTCAGCCAGTCTCAAAATAAATAAGTAGCCAAGTGCAGGGAGAAAGAACTGGAAACTGCTGAAATTTGAGTCTCGAGTGCTGAGCTGTTCTCGGAGCCACTCTGTTGAGCTGTAAGAGGAATCCTGAGCCCTGGGCAAGGGAGAGGCAGCCGCATGGAAAGACTGCTGGGAGCCCTAGATCCTGGCCCCGGCTGGTTCTGCAAAGCTCAGCAGCCTCCGTTTCCTCCTCTGCAGAACAAGAGAGAGAGAGGATTTGATGATTTTAAGATCCTTATCAGCTTCTAAAAGTAAGATTCGATGTCTGTAGGAGTGACTGCATCACCTCCACCACCCCACCACCCCCGCCCAGTGCATCATCCAACATGGAGAATAAGAGCCCCGGCTTTGCAGCCAGTCCATCCACCTGGGGAACCAGATCCAGGGCTAAGAAGATGGGCAAGGGCCAGGTGGAGGGAGGGGGGAAGGCACAGTTACACCCCGAACAGGGGAGAGAAATGGATAAAGGTCCACCCAGAGTGACATGCCATAAGGAGAGCAAATTATCCTAACTAGATTTCCCATGACTTTGGCATCATTTGAAAGAAAGAGGGAAGGAAGGGAGGGAGGAAAGGAAGGAAGGAAGGAAGGGAAAGAAAGGACGGGGGAAAAAAAGTTGTCCTTATACCCACAAAGTGCTCAATTGTGTAAGCTACAGAGCCCCAGCCTGGCCAAATTCCGGAAGCTGACCAGCCGGAGACCTCAGTGTTCATTCCTCAGCCAACTTAAGAAAGATGGGTTGAGTCCTGTTGACCTCATTGCTGGATGTTTCTGAGTGAGGCTGCCTCTCCCCTTTGCCTCCTCGCAGGCTTATGAGCAGTTCTTCACTACCTGCCTTACTTACCTATCTTCACAATCTAGCCGCAAACAGCTTGGGTTGACCACACCACTTCCCTATTGAAAGTTAATACTCTTTGACTCATTCTGTGTTACTAACCTGAAGCCAAAGAAAACAAGCCAGAGAATAACCGGCTTGTACGGAGCTTGGAAAGCTCTCAGAGGCCCTGCTTTCAAAATCCTATACAGTAGCTTTCCCATATCTTTGGGCCGCAGCTGCGAAGAAAATGAAGGAAGCAGAAGTGGTTTAAAAAAAATAAAAGTTGGGGGGGTGGGGAAGAGACAGGGAAGGGAGTGGGGGTGGCCCTTGGGCTGGGAAAAGACAAAGCATGACCTGCAGTTTACAAGGGCGCCCTCACCCAGTGGAGGTTATGCTTCCACACAGCAGAGTGTTCGTACAGAAGAGAGACTGTTGACGGTGTGAAAAGGAGAGAAAGTTCAAAACACTGGTGCTGTTGCATTCATAGCAGAGCAGGGAGGCTGGGTCTACCATGCCAGCCTTCCAGAGGCAGAGTCCCAAGGTAAAGACAGAAGGAGGAAGGCCTGTTGCTTTCCAATCTGGAAAGGATTGGGATGGCAGAATGGTGCCAGTGTTTTGGAGGGAAGTTCTGACAGCCTTTTTGTCCTTCACTCCAGAACTGACTCAGATGCGCTCATCAGGGTGAATAGGGGGCACTTGTGTCTTGGAATAAATGGAACTTTCCCTCCCAACGTTACGTGGCAAGCGTTGGGACCAACATTTTCATCACCGTGCTGTGACTCTTCGGGAGTCCCAGACAAAAAGCCACTGCCCCTTCAAGTAACTGAAGGGGGAGGACCCCTGCCCCACCAACGCTCCTACCCAGCTGTGGACAGTGGATAAAAGTTAGTCTGAGTGAGGCTATCATCCCTAAAACAATCTGCCTGCTTCTTCTCTGGATGGTGTGAGGTAGGGATAATGGCCTGTTAAAAACAACCACTAGTCACTATTGGCTTTCTTACTAGCAAGTGCTCAAGAGCTGTGAGTGGCCAGAGGGCCACTGTCCTTTTGTACCAGCCAAAGCCTGCTTAGCCATCTATTAAAGGACTTGGGTTAGGACTTTGGCTGGCCCCTTGGTCTCCTGCTGCCATGAGGCCAGCCCAGAATTCAGTGGGCATTTGTGACATGAGAGGAGATGGGAATCAGATACTGCTCCCGCAGGGACCAACAGGAGGGCTTTTAGGAATGGGAGGGAACTTTCCTTACCCTTTGTTAAAAACAAAGAGAAATGGACCATCCTGCCCACTGCTAGATGTGCATCCCAGAGGAAGTCTAGCTCAGGAAGGGGGTGTTCTAGCTCAGGAAGGGGGTGTTCATTCACTCCTGCATTCACTCATCACTCGTTCATTCACCCAGCATTGATTGGGGCACCACCCAACCTCCAGAGGGCCCTCGGTTTACCGCAGCCCTCTCTGAACAGGCTCGGGGCCTCTGGCTTTTATGTGTGGTGTGTGCGGGTACAGGAGGGGAGTGGAGACCTGCAGGGGTGTCAGAACACCTGGTGGGGAGACCAGGAACGCCCAGGCAGCCCGATGCAGCAGGTGCAGCCTGTGGACTCTTCCCCCAGGCCTTGCCTGTCCTCCCAGAGCTAGCACTGCTGGGGACCTGGACTCCAAAGCCAGGTCAAAACCTCAGGGAGTATTTCCTCTCAATTTGACCCCTGCCTCACCACCAGAACGTACCCTTCCGAAGTCACCTCCCATTCACAGAGCCTGTCCTTGGGGAGCAGGGACCATTCAGATAAATGGATCACATGACCAACAGTTACCACTCTGGGGTTACTTTCTGTTACCCTCTACCAGGGTCTTCTTGAGACAGTCTCTTCACCGAGGACGGGCTGACAGTACTTGGAATCACAAGCTTGTAAAGGAGAATGAATCCGGAACTTGTGAGCTGTCTGCACCCTTCCACGGAGATTGCGTCCGCCGCCCCCCAGAGGGCTGCCTCTGGTCAGGAGCAAAAGAAACCAGGAGGGTTCTCTGCTCTAAGCTACCGTGACCTCCTTAGTCACCAGACAGAAACAGGAGGTAACCCGTGGTGACCGATGACCACAGATCCTGACTCCTCTGCTTTTAGGGAGGCCCAGGTCTCCAAAAGCTCATGCATATGAGCTAAAAACTCCACTGCCTGTTACTGTGAGCCTGGAACTTCAGGAAATTCAGTTTTGTTTCTGTTTTTGTCCCATGAATTTTGAGGGCAAGGTTCAGGGAGGGATGGAGGGGGCGGGCCCTGTGTTGGCCTAAAGTCTGGGTCATTGTTGTTCTCGCTCTAGCCCCAGCCCGCTTTGCTCTCCACCACACTGGCTTTCTACACCTTTCCTTTCGTGCTTTGCTCTAGCAGTTATGTCTTAGCCCATGTCTAGAGGGACGTGGGACGCTGCGTATGTGCGCGTGCGTGCGCATGCGCACGCGTGTGTGTGCGTGCGTGTGTGTATGGGGATACTCTCTCCAAAAACACAAGGAAGCTGTAGCAGTGCCTTGCTTATACGAGGGTGTTACACTCAGCTCTGCACGAAAGGCCTTTTATCCATTCTTTTTCGTTTTTTAAGTTCTTGCTGATACGTTTATTATTATAATCACTACTTTTAATTTTGAAACTCTGAACAGTAAATTAACCCACAAGATCATATGGGTTCTATGAAAAATACATTGCAATTTATTGTAAATATAGCATTACTATAAATACTAACACTATTGTATCCATTCTTTCTTATCTTTTTGTGTAATGAAGGGGAGAAAAATAGAGAAGACAAGTTTTATGGACGGTTTAACGTCTCATGAGTCAATTCTCCGTGAAACTCTCTATGTTCAGTTATGATATTTTTCCTCCCCAAGTAGTTTTCCTGAGCCCTCTACAGTTCCATTTCAGCTGAAAACTTTAGTTCACATTTCCTTTGCTCCAAATAAGTTCTGCTTTCCTACAATCTAATGGAGGACAATTGGTTGGCACCAGTGTTCAGCCAGTCAGTCGGTCATTCAGTGAACATTTAGTGAGCCTACGGTGTGCCGGGTACTCTCCTATGCACTGGGGATACAGCTGTGGAGAAAAGAGACAACATCCCACCTTCATGGAGTTTGCAGCCCAGGGGGCCTAGACAGACTGTAAGTAACATTAATAAATGGTATGGAGGAAACCCAAGATAAAGGGTCAGGGATTGGCCAGGTTAGAGAGGGTTTGCAACTTAAACTAGGGTGTTCAGGGATTTCTCAGGGAGGAGATGAAATTTAAGTGAAGACTGGAAAAAAATAGGAGAGATCTGGTCCACAGGTATCTGGAGAATAAGTGTTCTGGGCTGAGGAAACAGCAAGTGCAAAGGCCCTGAGGCAGGCATATAGGAGCAGTAGCAAGATGGCCAGTGTGACTGGAGCAAAGTAGGGAATTCACACTGTCTGCCTTCTAGTCTAGAAAGCACGCTTAGCAAAATGTCAGCCTGACCTCTAAAACATGCGCTTCATGCCATGTGAGGGGGCAGTGCAGGACCACGGTTTGGGAAGACCCAGGTTAGGGAAGCCCCATGCACAGGTAGACTCGGGGGTCACTCACTTACCTGTTGCCACCTGCAAGAGAACCAAAGTTCTTCTCAGCCAAAGGCATCGCCATCTCTGCTGGTGATTCTTCTGGGGTAAAGCATCACATCTGCAGAATCCCTCAGTCAGTAGAAATGTATGGCCTAGGAAGTGGTGGCATCCTAGTGGATTTTCCCCACTGGCTTGGTGTGATTTAGAAGGAGCATGAGTGAGGGGAACAGAAGCCCTGCACAGGGCGCATGGGTGAGGGCGGGTGGACAATTGCACAGGTAGGCTGATGAGCATTAATCTCAGCCTTACATTCCTCTGGCCGCTGATGGGAAAGGGGTGGGCAGGGAACCAAAGAGTATCATTATTTTCTAACCAATAAGAGATGCAGGAAAATGAGACCCTGGATTAAGGTTCAGC
>NW_006771034.1:1099138-1119412 GCF_000442215.2 Lipotes vexillifer
TTCAGCAGAGTGGTTTTCTTCCCAGCTGCAGCCCCTGACAACCTGCTAGCAGGTTTTAAGCTGAGTTTAATGGCCCACTCCCTCTGGATGCAGCCTTTGGGCCATCATGGGGAAGGGGCAAAACCGGAACGGGATGTCTCAGCCAGTGGGTACCAGGAAAGGCTCAGGGGAGGCTTGAGAGAGAAGGATCTGGGAAAACTGATGTCCAAGGTCACTAGTAACTGTTCAGAGGGCCACGGATGAAAGAGCAGGGGGCAGAGGGAGAGTGAATTCTCAGGATACCTTGTACAAAGCTGCCAGCCACCAGCACACCCAAGGGTAGGACAGGCCAGGGAGAATCCCGGGTTCAAGACAGAGCTCTGAAGACCACTCTAATGGCTCCCAAAGGCCAGGTATTTGCCTAAAAAAAAGAAAGAGAACTCTGAAAGTCCTAATGTCACATGAAGCTGTTCAAGAAAGCCCTTGCTTAGAGTCGTCTGACAGGAACCAGTTGAGTAGAATCGCTGCAAATGTAATTGCCGTGAATGCTTTTAGAGGCCCTCACAGTAATCCGTCTTAGTCCTTTAATTCCAGGCTTGCAGATAAGGAGGCTGAAGAGACTTGCTCTTGTCCGCAGGAAAGTTGGGTGGAAAAGCAGATTTACGATGGAGAGTTATTAACATCCAGACTGGCAGTCCCATTTCCCTGGTGCCATGCTGTTTCTCTCGGGGAGAGAAGGATTATAGCATCTACATTAGCACCCCCATCCTTGCGGGGGCTCGGAGGTCCCAGCCGCTGCATTTCTGGGATGGACTCATAGCGTCTAAGTAACCCTTTTCTGCTGTTCCCCAAAGTCTTTCCTTAGACGGCAGGGCGGAAGTTGCTTCCTGCGTGAGAATGCTGGGTTCCCCTTGCAGACCCACCTGATTATTGCAACAGCGACTCAGGGAGTCATCTCAGGGATGGTGGGAGAGAGACGGTCACAACCCACCTCTCTGCGGGCAGAGTTTTGGCATTTTCAGCCACTCTGTACAGCACACGGAAGAATTTAAAAACTTTTTTTAAAGGCCACAAAATAGTTATCACCAAAACAAGGCCATCACTCAGCGTCCATGGGCACTTAGTCTAAACACAGTTCTGGTATATTTGGTGTTTTAATTTCCAAGCCCGGCAGATGAGAAGCACGTTGGTAGTATGTGCACCACAGGGACGAATCGCTGGCGCTCACACCCATGCTCCCAGGGTGGTGCCTGCACCAGCAGCCTCAGCATCACCGAGACCTTATTCTGAACTCACTGGCCCCATCCCAGCCCTGCCAGGACGTCCGGGTGATTCGGATACCCTTGCAGACGTGTGAGACCCAGCTCTCTGCCAGGGGTCACCCCACGACTCTGGCTCTCTTTTGTTCTAAGGACAAGCCGGGAACAGAAGTGGGACTGTAAAGGCAGAGTGTGCAAATCATGCAAGTGCCCGGGGTCCCTGTGATGGACAACCACGGGACATTGTGCGCCTCTCCTCTCTGTTACGTGGGAGTCGTGGAAATGGGTATTTCTAGGTGCACGGAGCATGAGGTGGTGGGGGAAGTTTGAGGGAGTGGGTGTGTTTTCAGACCTACCCTCTTTCTCTAGTTGGCTGTGCGAGATTGGGAAAATGACATAACTTCTCTGAACTTCACTCCCACGTATGGGTTAAAAAAACAAGGCTAGGGCTTCCCTGGTGGCGCGGTGGTTGAGAGTCCGCCTGCCGATGCAGGGGACACGGGCTCGTGCCCCGGTCCGGGAAGATCCCACATGCCGCGGAGCGGCTGGGCCCGTGAGCCATGGCCGCTGAGCCTGCGCGTCCGGAGCCTGTGCTCCGCAACGGGAGAGGCCACAAGAGCGAGAGGCACGCGTACCGAAAAAAAAAAAAAAAAACTGTCCAGCAAGCGCCAGAGCTGGGGTCTGACTCTGGGTAATCTGGAGCTAGACTCTCTCAGGGCAGCCACTATAGTCCATAGGTTCCTTTTCAAATCGCTTCTGATCTATGCTGTAAGAAGTAAATGGGGCTCAGGTCATTTGGAGCCAGTAGACCAAGCACAAAAAAAAAAAAAAAAAAAAACGAGGCTAATTTCTCCAGCCCTCCTTCAGTTCAGAAGGACTCCAACCTTGCACTGTTCTCTAAGCTTAACGATATGGGAGGAGATGGAGGGGGGGAAAGTTAGGCTACCTGCGTACGTGTAAAGTTGGATGATATATAAACATGTATTATAATATGTATTCTAATATAGTTACATATATCAGTATATATTTTATATCACATTATATATTGTGTATATAAGGTGTATACAATCTATATATAATCTATGTATACAATTATATGTATAAATCTATGTAGATATCATCTATACACAATATATAATATGAGACCGTATTTCCCAACATTTAAAATTGGCCAGCAGATGGATAGGTTTGCAGTTAGGAAGTTTTTTTTTTTTAAATAAATTTATTTATTTTAAATTTATTTTTGGCTGTGTTGGGTCTCCGTTGCTGCGTGCAGGCTTTCTCTAGTTGCGGCGAGTGGGGGCTACTCTTCATTGCGGTGCGCAGGCTTCTCATTGTGGTGGCTTCTATTGTTGTGACGCATGGGCTCTAGGCACGTGGGCTTAAGTAGTTGTGGCACGTGGGCTCAGTAGTTGTGGCGTACGGGCTTAGTTGCTCCGCAGCATGTGGGATCTTCCGGACCAGGGCTCAAACCCGTGTCCCCTGCATTGGCAGGCAGATTCTTAACCACTGCGCCACCAGGGAAGTCCTAGGAAGGTTTATTTCACCGCCTGCAAGGTACTTTGAGGAAGGATCATACCCATGTTCAGTACCAGTGCTTTAAAGTCCTAATGACTTTGATGACCCCGGGACACTCTAACCCTGGGTAGAGTGTTAAACCAGAAAAAAAGAGCTGTTCTCTACACGTGTTGGTTTCTTTTCCCTAGTCATAAAGAATAGCAAATTAAAGAAAGAAATATCAATGTTCTTATATCCGGATATATGTCGTTAGTATCAGATTGATTGGCAAACATCTTTTGAAAAACATATATCCTTTTGGAAGAATCACAGTGAGCTAGATGGATGGAAGGAAGGAGATAGAGATCTATATACACACACATATAGACAGATATCCTTTTGGTCTCTCATTTTGCATCAATTTATTTCAACTGCTCATCATGACAATGCTTTGAGTATATGCCTTTTATAATTTTTCTGCTGAGAGTCTTTCAAGAAAACTAGTAAACTCATATCAGAAACATGGACAAGCATTTTGATTATCAGGAAATGATTCTCTCTACCCAGAACTTGCCAAGAAAAGGTAACAACTTAGCCTCATCTGTTTTCTTTCATAGAAAATCATATACAGATAGTCCCTGACTTAGGATGGTTCTACTTACAATTTTTCGACTTTATGATGGTGTGAAAGCGACACATATTCGGTAGAAACCACACTTCAAATTGTGAACTTTGCTCTTTTCCCGGGCCGTTGATGTGCGGTGTGATGCTTGTGTGATCAGCCATGCCATCTCAAGGATCAACAACTGGTACACTTAACCACTCTGTGCTCAGAAGACAATTCTGTTTTTCACTTTCAGTACAGTATTCAGTAACTGACTTGAGATGGTCAACACTTGATTACAAAATGGGCTTTGTGTTAGATGATTTTGCCCAACTGTAGGCTAATGTAAGTGTGCTGAGAACGTTTAAGGTAGGCTAGGCTAAGCTAATTTGTTCGGTGGGTTAAGTATATTAAATGCATTTTCAGCCTATGATATTTTCAATTGAGGATGGATTTATTGGGACATTACCCAATTGTAATTCAAGGATGATCTGTGTTGTATTTCAGTTACTTACAGCCACAGATCAACAGTGTTTTTTTGAAAAAGGCACTTCATTTGTCAGTGAAATATGCATACCTACTCAGCCTAGTTTTTATAGCAGAAAACTGAAAGCTGGTCTCATTAACCATCACAAATATCCTAACATTTAGGGATACCCCTTGGGCACCCATTCCAGAAGACGGCAGGACATATGTCTTTGGAATGAAGACGTAAAATTTAGCAGATGGGATTAGTTTGTTTTTATTCTTTTTTTTTGTTCTTTTGGCTTTGTATAGTTTTGCATATATATAAAATTCTAATCAAGTACTTTTTTGAAAATGTGAAAATAGTAATAGAGAAACATAGTTTAGGATCTCTTTCAACTCTGCTAAAGATTCAGTAAGATGTCCCAGTGTGAAATCTTGAGGTAGCCACTATTTTCAGGACCACAACGTAGACATACACAGCTGACTTCGAACGTGTTCAAAAAGCCAGGCTGCCAACATGCACGTGTTTGAGGCTTCATTGCGTAATTCTACCACCGGGGTTGAATTCCCTATTGCCCTCTGAGGCCCAGAAGTCAGTAAGAAAGAAGAAAAGTGAATTTGATAGTGGACATTTTCCATACTCCTGTATTTAAAATTCAGGGGGCAAATTGACATTTTAATTGCACACAGATACAGGAAACTGGAGACATAACGCATTCATTTCCCCCAGCTTGAAAGTTTATATCAGAAGCTTCTAGGTTTCACGCAAAATGTTGCTCTTTGGCACACGAAATCTGATGGTTTCAGAAAAGAAGAATTAGGTCTTCCTTTGATCTAGCTTATAAATACATGAGAACCACACCTTTAATATGATAATGCTTTTGATTTCCCCCGTGCCTTGGTGTTACAGCTCTCTAGCACTAGTAGTGAGGAAGGGGCTCAGGGTTCCTTGGGAGGGCAGTAACGCTCTTACTTACTCTGTGGATCACGCATGGGGAGGGTGTGAGATGAACTCTCATCCCCTCCTCCAGCATTAAACTCAGCCCTGCAACTCTCAGGGCTTAAGAAATAGCTTAGAGTGAAGAATTGTTTTCTCTGAGAGCTATGCCCGAACATTCCTAGTAAAGCAGACAGTCATCAGTTAATCTCTGTAAGTGACTACGATTTTGGCAGGTGTCAGCTGGTGCAGAAATTGCTCATGTGTTGAAAACTTTCTTTTATTTTTTTTTTTTAAGCATAGGGCAATGAGAGGGGTCTCATAAAAAAAAAAGTAATCTCACGTTGTTCCTGGCCGCAGTAGTGGCTTACCTGAAATGACTTATTCCCGTTTGGTTTCTTGGTGGCACGTGACGGCACCCAAGATTGGTGACTGAGGCAGACGCAGTTGAAGGCCTCTCTTCAAGGGCTGGCCAGAGACTCCAGAACTTTGCCAACCAACATTCTTTCTGAGGAGGTAGAACTTTCCAGAATCATTTGTCCTACCTTCTTCCCTGCTTGACCCCTAACACCAGGTCATGGTAGGCATTTAAAGGGCTGGATTATTATGCCTGGGATGGCTTTTGAGTTGCGGCATTGTTTGCTCCTTCTACAAGAAAACTTCGGATTTTTCAGTCTGACCATCAGGAAGCCGAGAATGTATCACAAAGATAAGAGGAAGGAGGAGTCAAGGGAAGCTCCATCCAGGGACCACAGATGAGTCCATGGTGGACTGAAATAGAATGTTCTAGAAAAAGATGTTTTCGTACTTCTGAGGGAAAGGGACGACAGGGGTTGTTCCGGGACCTGGCCCCATGGCCTTTCGCCCACAAGGCCGGTGCTTGAAATACTCAGCGGGTAAGAGGCCTCTCACATGTGTGCTGGACCCGCGTGACTCAGGCTGCCTGTATTCAGACCGAGTACTGTGGGCTGTGGGGCTGAATCAGAGTCCAGATTTGCCTTGGTGACACATGAAAAGAGGGAGCGTTGCATTTGAACTACACAAATATTATGCTTAAGTATTTTTCCTCATCTCGGAGCCAAACAGGTCTTGTTCATGATAAAATCACTGCAATATAGTGCGTCCTTTTTCTGGTCTGGAATTTGAGACAGTGTCAACTGTGCCATGGGGCCTGGCAGCAGGAAGAAACGGCAAACCACGGAGATTTGGAACCATAATACAAGTTATAAAATTTAATTTTATGATCGTAGCCAGTGGGAGCTGGGCTAAAATATACGTCTCCCACCCCGACTCCCACGCCGGGCTGGGGGGCGTGGAATCAAGGGATCTTCCTCCTCACTGAGGACTGGGTCAGGTGTGCGAAAGGGCACTTGAGCATGGCCCCAAGGAGGCTATTTCTCCAATCTTGGTTTGAGGCCACTTGACAATCCGGCGAGGGTTTTGTGAAATTGGTAAATGACTTTCTTCGAAGCATCCTGGTTCAAAGTAAGGAGGAGGAGGGCAGCCTCTCTGAAAGGGGAATGAATCCCCCGGGCACCCCTGTGGCTACATCAGTACCTGGGAGCCTCAGCTCTGCTTGACAAGCCTGAGTCTCTGGTGTAAAGACATTTTGATGAAGGATTAAGGCCCAACCCCCCTGGCCCTTCTTGAGTGCATAGCCTCTGCCCTCTGCATCCTGGTGACAGTGATTTAGACCAGGAGCAAGGCGAGGACACTTGCTGTGTCTACAGATGCTGAGGGGCCCGACTCCCCACCCCGGATCCCTGAACTCCCTGGGGAAGCTCGGCCAACCTGCTCCCCCTGGGCTCCAGTGGGCCCGGCCTGCTGGGAGTTTTGGACTGGACAAGGCCGAAGCTCGGGAAGTTGGCTTCAGGGAAGAAAGGATGCTCATGCAAAGCTTGCTAGCAGAGGAGAGGGGCCACCTGTGCCCTGCACTTAACAGGAAATCTGACCTCCCAGGGCTGTGGGCTTGCAGCCACACCTCGCTTCCTGTTAGAAGGGGCGCGCCTCTAAGCTCCAGGGCCCACATTGCTGCCTCTGCCCGGGGTTGGGTGTGCAGCTGGGGCAGCTGTTCCGATGCCACTGGCAGGGCTCCTTTCCTGGCCAAGTGCCAACAGCGAATGCCCCTTCTCTCCGTGCCGCCGTCGCCGCTTCCACCAAGCCCCGCGTGCCCACCGTGTCCCGCCCAGTGGAGACGGGCACAGAGGGTTGGGGTGGGTGCCGGGGCCCAGTCTGGGGGAAGCGCCCAGCGGCCAGTGTGACAGAAGGGGCCCCAGTCTGCCGTGGGGACAGCGGCCCCGAATCCTCCCCCCGCCCCCGACCCCGGGAGCAGCTAAATGTGCATATCTCCAGCAGATCCACGCTGGGGGTGAGGGGAGAGGGAGGGGAAAGACGAGAAAAGCCCGAGTTTTAGCAAATCCACGGTACCTTTTCTGATCTCTTGCCTCCCTCTCCCCTCCCCACCCCCTCCCCACAATAGGACATCGTCAGAAACTAGATGATCAGACCAAGCCCGGGAGCTTGTCCTTTTCCGAGCGGCTCAGTGAACTGGAGCAGCTGCGGCGCACGGCCATGAGGGTCAGCCCACACCATCCGGCCCCTACACCCAACCCTCGGGCCTCCTTGAACCACTCCACTGCCTTTAACCCTCAGCCTCAGAGTCAGATGCAGGGTAAGTACCCGGACGGACAGAGCCCGCTTCCCGCCTCACCCTTGAGCGGAACCCACCCAGGCCAGTTGTGGCTCCTCGTGCACACTCAGAAACGGCTGGTCCCCGGACCAGCAGCCTGGCAGCTTGTTAACAGCCGAGTCTCCGGCCCGCCCCAGACCCACTGAGTCTGATCTGCGTGGTAACAAGATCCCCAGATTGAAAGGCACTGCTACAGAGGGTATAGAGAGGATATGGACAGATATGTATCACTGTGTAGATCAGATCTCGAATTTTTTAAGCGTTAGCTTTGGCTAGGTTATTTTCTTACCTCCTTGGCTTGAAGACACACACGCACACACACACACATACATCAGGCCAGGTGAAGGTCAGGATGTTTCAAGTTCTTACTGATTACTTGAGGGGTTTGTATTTACTATACGTTCTTTGGCAAATGTAAAGAAATAGGAGGAGTGTCTGGATGCCACCCCATCAAGGGTATTCATTGCAATTCATAAACCTGCAATCAATAAAGAAGGCAGGTTATCCCCCCTCCCACCGTGGGGTTAGCTGGCAATTGCAAAAACACTGTAAAATACAATAATTGCATAAAACCCACTGTGCCAAATTAGATAATACACAGAGTTCATTTACACTGTAGAAAGCACTGACGTCAATGATTATTTGCTCTGTGATACCATGTCAAATTTCCGAAAGGCAGTCATTTTCTCGGCGCTGTGCAGGACACAGCTATGTATGGTAGGGTCACAGTAAGATTCCTTTCTCAAAGGGTCAGGCTTGTTTAACTCAAAGGAAGAGATAAGCAACACATCTGGGGGAAAGGGCAGGTGGCCAGCAAGGGGAATGCTCCTTGCCCTTCTGGGACAGCAGAAATTAGCTTTCCCGGGTGTTTTCTCTGTTTGAGCTGTATTGTGAGACGTGCGAGCATCCTAAGTCCTTTAGGGTTTCCAGGCCCGTAGGTTTCTTTTGCGGTTAGCACATGTGGGGCTCTTAAAGGCACGCCCACCCTCTTCCTCAGAGCCCGATGGCCCATGCCATTCACTCTCACAGTCATGATTCTGGGGGAAGTTATTTTTATTTGTGGGGGAAATTCCCAGAGAACTCCTCCCATAAGATACTATGCAGACAGCTGTTAAGTGGCCTCTCTGTAGAGTAGCCCTTTTGTGGACAACAGAAACCTCAGCTTGATTTTGGGGGGCTGCCTCTCATCTATAGTGTCATCTTAGGTGTATTTAAGAAGAGGTCCCATGAAACCATTGGTTTCCTGGTGCTTGATCATTGCATACTTATTCGAAATATGCATATAGATTTTTAATTCCAAAATGCAAGTGTGTATGAGAAATTAGATGAAATGGCACATTAAGTGAGAGCGATGGGCTTGAGGGGAAAATGCCACCACTTTTCTTCTAAATAGAATAAAATTCTCCAGGGGATGGCTGGATCTTGTGTTTAGGGCCATTTACGTTCATTTATGTCATCTTCAGGATTCTATTTGTAACATCTAAGAGGAGACTTCTGTTCTCTTATTCTCTCATGACATAACTGACCATTTCTACTACTAGGTTGATAAAGGGATTTGCCTTTTTCTACTGCTGTTGGAACTAGAAATAGTAAGCATTTTGAAAGGCAATGGAAAATTTAACCACATGGGGGCAAGTGGAAATCATCACCATGAATTCGGCTTGGTTTCAGTTTTGGTGAAGAGTGAATCAGATCTGATTTCCCTCCTGGTCAGATACACTCTCTTTACCAAAAAGAAAACGGCAGGGTGGGGTGTTGAATTCTTGTCCTCAGCAGCCAGCATCTCTCAGGCGGAGGCATTGCCACGGACAGGCATTCCTCAGCTCTTTGGAATACTGTACGCTTAGCAGAGTATCAGGTTTAACCCCGTTTCTTGTTCCTTTTAAAAACTTTTTACTTCTGCAACATCTAAGTAATAATAACTTGCTTTTAGAGTGCCTTGGAGGCTTAGCTGCTACTCGAGAGAATGTGTTAACTACATTGCTGACGTTCTTTCCTTCCAAAATATGATTTGCCGTTCAGGGTGTCACATGTAAAATTGTAGGAACAACTTTTAAAAAATAAGTATCTGGGAGATTTTCATGTCAATCTACTTTTCCTTATTCTTTCTTTCTTTTTTTCCATAAGAAAATGCTTTATTACCTTCGTCCTGTTCTGAGTAGACCCTTGGGAGTTTTTTCTCCCTGAAGTTAGAACGTTAACAAGGATAACAGGGAAGTCTCTTTCAAGCCAGAACCTTCATTTTGTTATTGAGGGACAGGTTATTTTAGCGCTAGAGCTTCGATATTATATTTAAGAAGATGCTTTATATAAAAATTCAGCATGTGTTTATGGCTCGCTTTGAAATGGCAGCAGTAGTTGGAAGAAAAACCTCCCCAAAGTAGTCAGAGCAGTTTTACAGCAGTGCCGTACCAATGTGTGGATGTTTTCAGCCCGGCGGAATTGTCGACAGTTACGGGCTCGGAGAGATCGTGAGTTGATAGGCTGATGCACCCTGTCTTGCTAGGATTTCATCAGAGGGTCATGCCTGGCCCTTTAACTCCTTCAGTACGAAATCACAGATATAGAATAATGCCTCTATTTATCTAGAATGAGATGTGCTTGAGAATCACTCAAAAGAGACATCTCAAATGATGTGAAGCAGGGTGCAGATGGAAAAGGGGGCCAGGTTGCCATGCCACCAAACCACTGTTTATTTGTTGAGGTTTCAGCTATAAAAGGGCTGAGGTTAATTTCAACTTCCTACTTTACCAGGTCTTTAAAATTGAACAGAAAAAGCCATTTTGTCGTGGCTGAGCGTTTAAGTAAGTCAGGACATCATCATGAACTTCTGCAGCCGGGCTTTAGAATTCTTTTACAGTCACGGGAGAGGAAACTGACACATGTCCTTTTCAAAGACGGACCAGGGCAGAATCTAACAGGGCACCAACAGGGCACTGCTGCCGATTCAGCCATACCTACTACCCCTTAGAGATGGCTTCAGGCAACCCGAGCAAGTCATTTTAAGAATCTGACTCCTGATTTACCAAAAATGATGAACCACATTTAAGCTACATAAGTCCCTCCTTTCTGGGAAAATGGAGACGGGGTGAAATCTACCGGTGCAGAAAACTGTCAAAACCAGAGAAACTAAGAGGCCGTTTTGTTCTTGTGTGCGTTGCCGTCAACATCGAGACACGAGGTTTAACTCTTTAATTGGAACAGTTATGACATATTTTGAAACAAGTCAGACCTTTTGTGTACATTGTGTTATACCTACAATCCTGTGGTGTGGTTCATAGACAGAGAAACTGAACCTCAGAGGTTAACAACTGCCCAGATCTCCAAGGTTGGAAGTGAAGGACTTGGACTCAAACGCAGACCTTTCTGGCTCCAAAGCCAGTCCTGGTGGGTGGCAGTTTCTCCCCGGCTCTCACTCTTGGATCAAGGATCAATTAGACACAGGGCTGACCAGTGTCAAGTAAAATCCCAATCACCAAAGGGCAGACAGGAGCAGTGCTGGGCTAGTCACTCACCCGGCAGGCCTGTAAAGACTGTGTTCTATTATCATTAGGTGTTGATAATAATAACTTTAGGGCTGGACTCTGTGGTGGGCATCTGAATAAATTCCCTCCTTTGGAGATGTGTACATTTGTTTTTAAAGATGGGGAGAAAAGAAAACTGAACTCAGAATAAATGACTCTCTAAGCATGAGTGAAGGAAGGATGCGGGGGCAGCGAGAGAGTTTCCCAGCCACTCTGTTTACTTTATTGGGGTAACTGCCTGGCCTTCTTGCGTGAAAGAGTCTCGCTTGTGGGGTCCATTGGGACCGAGGCCTTATTAACCTCCAGACTCCGGCAACATCTGATCAGCCTGCAGGAGTGTGGGTGCCTTGCTCTAAGACTTCTGTATGTCCGGAGGGGCCTTGACCTCTTAAATCACCTCCTGAATTTTAGTATTCCAAATGATTTTGTTTTGCTAGTGAGTTACCCTACAAGTTAAAGTTACTTTGGATACACCATTTTCTGGTGCCTGTTGTCTGTGTAGCTTTTTGAGATACTGAATCTCAGCTGTACCAGGTTACTTATGTCAATCTTTATCAGCTGAATTGACGAAAGAAAACAAAAAACAAAAAAAGAACCTTTTCACTTTTCTGTAGGAGGAGAGATAAATGCCCTTTCCAGCCTCAGGGGTAAACTATCAAAATGCACAACGTCTCTTCCCTTCCCTTTCCTCTTTCTCTGTCTCTCTCTCTGCTTCCTCTCTCTTCTAGCAATTCTGGAAGTTCAAAAACAAAGTGTGTGGGAGGGCAGGGGTGGGAGCTGTTGGAATACCTTGGAGGTAGAGGCTACCCTCAGTCAAACACCGGACGTTCTTCTGCGTAAAATCTACAAATGGTCATGGTTACACAAAGCAAAATATTCAGGGTGCTAGAAATCAGCTTACAAGACATGCTGTGAACATGAAAAGGGAGTGATCTAAAAATAACTCTTATCTAGGTGTAGTAGAGTTTGAGAGCCTTTCAAGGTCTACAACATCAGAATCTTACACGGAAAACAAGCCTGAATCAGGTGTTCCCATGAATAAATAAAAATAAATAAATGTAAGAAGGAAGGGGGGCAGGGAAGAGAGGAAAAACAGTGGAATGGACTCAAAATGAAGAGCTTTCGCGTGGGGTGTAAGCGGGTTGGTGGGCGCTGCAGCCGCATCCCCCTCCTTCCTCACCAGCAGGCAGAGAGGTTACAAGTTATTAGAACTAGAGGAACTGAGAACTCAGTTACTGTTTTCTGTCTTCTGGGCTGATGCCACATAAAAAAGTTTAAGGAAAGCTTGCAAAGCCCCTGCTAATCAATTGCATCATAGACATTTAAAACATGGGGATGAGGGATGGGGAGAAAGCTAAGTCTTCATTTTTTTCCTTTAAAAAAGGCCCTCGGGCCTTGGCTTCCTAATCCGCCTGTGGCCTTTGTTGAGTCTGATGTGGCTGCAGCGTGTCAGCTGCGCTTGCTTCCCATCCGCTGCCTGGAGTGACTTACAGAGCGGTGCTCAGAGTGGCGACCAGCCTTACGTTTCCTCCGCGCTCTATTTATGGACGGCACGGTCACCAACACAGAGCTCCCTTGAACAGCGCTGCTCCGATGCCTGTGATGTATTTACAAGCACCTCTCAGCTAAGTACTTAATAAACCAGCCCTTCAAAGGAGCCGCCAACCTCGTGAGCTGTCAGCACCCTAGTAATCATAAACCACATTTCAGTGGGACCCTGTTCAGACCAAGTGTTTTCATGGATGTCGTTCAAGGTGATCACACCATGCTTTCCGGAGCATGTTGTTAATGCCTGTGGACATCTTTTCTAATTAGAAGAATGAAGGGTTCATTTTAGGGCTTGATCCTAATGATAAAATATTCCTTCCGTGGATTTGATACCTTCTGAAATGTTCCCTTCTTCTTGTGATCTGTGGGCCAGCACATACTCAGTTATTATTATCAACACCTAATGATAATAGACACACACACACACTCACACGCACACTCACAAATGCACAAAGGTTTTGTTCAAAAGAGTAAGTTTTTAACAAAGCTGTAGTTGGAGCACTTATTTGTTATCAGTGGTACAACAGCAGGAAGGTTAAGCTGAAAATCTCTCGTCCAAGAAAGATAGCAGAGTCTGGTGGCTAAGAATGAGGGCTCAACAGGCAGACCACCTTGGCCCAAAACTGGCCTCCGCCACGTATTACCGTAGGACTTTTGGCAAGTTACTTAACCTCTTAAAGCCTCAGTTTCCCTATCTGCAGAATGGGAGTAATAATTATACTTGGAGATCCTAGAACCACTGTGAAAGGTGAAGCAGTGGACATGAGAGCCAGCCCATGGGTAACACTTAGTAACTGGGGGCTTTTATCACCATCAGCACCACACCATGTCTATTAGTTTCCTGTGATTGCTGTAACAAATTGCCACAAACTCGGTGGCCTAAAACAATAGACATTTATTCTCTTCCAGTTCTGGAGGCCGGGATCCAAAATCAAGGTGCCATACTCCCTTTGAAGTTCCCAGGGAAGGATCCTTTCTTGTCTCTTGCAGCCTCTGGTGGCTCCTAGTGTCCCTTGGCTTGTGGCTGCATCACTCCAATCTTCAGCCTCCATCTTCACATGGCCTCTTTCTCTGTGTCACCTCCCCCTCTGTCTCTAAAGACACTTGTGATTGGAATTAGGCGCCCTCTAGATAACCCAGATGATCTCATCTTGAGATCCTTCACTTAATTACATCCGCAAAGACCCTTTTTCCAAATCAGGTCACGTTCACAGTTCCGTGGGTCGGAGCATGGACATACCTTTGCAGGGCCACCATTCTACCCATTACACCAAGGTGGAAGGGATACAAGGCATCAGGTGAGTCCAGAGATCACTTTCCCTTGTCCACTCCCCCAGAACAGATATGATGGGCAGGTAACTGTGAACTCAGTGTCTTATGCCACGCATAATCAAGCACATCTTCCAGCTACTCTCACCTCAGGCCATCATTTACTGGAACTCAGTATCATGGTACTTTTATTTTCCAGCCACGAGTACGTATGGGGTTTTTTTTCTACGTGAGATCAGATATTTCTTAACATTTTCTAGACACCTATGCTGATGGAATCAGAGGGCCCAGCAGTGATAGAGAAAAGGGATTCTCCCCTGTGTCATGGGAGCCCTGAAAAGCAGGAGGCCTGGGTGCCTCTGGCCCTGGCCCCCAAAAGCTCACGACATCGCGGCTGGGAGTAAGCATAGGGACAGAAGATGACACGGGGACCACAGCCAGCTGGCTGGGAGGGACTCAAGAATGTGGTCACCTGGAGCTCAGCATATCACTGTTGTTTTGAACGAGCTGCCTTGTTAAAAATGGCTTTATTGCGAGGCGCTGTTGCCCATTGCGAAAGGCTGGTGATTCACCTTGCACATCTCATAATCCCACATTTACAAATCACCCGAAGATAGCCTTTCACATTTGGATATTTAAAAACAAAACTTTGACTGTGGCCGTGAATTAGTATCAAAGTTTACCAAAAGTTTGTACCAAGAGAGGGGGGCAAACAATATACGCTGATAAGGGAAACAAAAAAGGCTCTGGTGAGAAAACGACCCATTGTGTTTTCTTGTCAGTTGTAGTTCTCCGAACGGAGCTGGTTTTCCTCATTTGCATTATTTTTCCTCACATCATGGAACAGATGTGATTAATATCACATCATGGAACAGATTAATAACTGTGATTCAGTTATTTTAGTGCTATTTAAAATTCAACACATATGATTTAAATAATGCTGAGGAACTGTAATTACGTCTATCTTCTCTTACTTCCCTCTGACCCTCGGAGCACTGCCGCCTGACTTTTAGGGGGAAAATGTAGGGAGGCAGGGGGGTTATCAACTGTTCAGAGCCACCTCAGTGTATATTTGTATTCTATTTTCACATTTTACTTGCAAAGCTTTAGCCCTACATGAGCTTTCCTTTTTCTTTTTTTAACATCTTTATTGGAATATAATTGCTTTACAGTGGTGTGTTCGTTTCTGCTTTATAACAAAGTGAATCAGTTATACATATACATATGTTCCCATATCTCTTCCCTCTTGCGTCTCCCTCCCACCCTCCCTATCCCACCCCTCCAGGTGGTGACAAAGCACCGAGCTGACCTCCCTGTGCTACGTGGCTGCTTCCCACTAGCTAGCTATTTTACATTTGGTAGTGTATGTATGCCCATGCCACTCTCTCACTTCGTCCCAGCTTAACCTCCCCGTGTCCTCAAGTCCTTTCTCTACGGAGCCCTACCTGAGCCTTCTTATTATTTGAACAATTGCTTTCAAAGCCCTAGAACAGCTCAATTGTTATGGAGATTAAAGAGCCGGATTGCAAAACTCCTGTAAATAAAATCTTCGCTGACAAACCCAGTTTCCTAGCATAGACTTTTCTTCCATAATCTCCTTCTGGCAGAACATTTGATGTTTTGATACTAGAGATTCAGTTACCAGCCACAGTAAATAAAACAAAATAATAATAATTTAAAAAGAAAAACAGTATAGAACGCACCCTAAAAACAAACATTGGCCAATCCTGTTTATTTCCTGTTTCTCTGGGCACTCCTGACAATTGATGGGGGGGAGGAAAAAAGGAATGTACCACTTTTTATCCAGTTGATTGTTGATTATCAAGCTATGGAAAGTCTTCAGACTGAGTGTTAGCTAATTCAGGCTCTCCCAAATGGCATGGAATATAACACTTATTGTTTAAAAGAAATGAGCATGTTTCGAGGGAAAACAGAACCATGGCACCAAACCCCCGAATGAGCCATGGGTAGGAGAGAGAATCATTGGGCAGAAAAGACAGTGCTTTCCTCCAGACTCAGGCTCAAGGGCCCACCGTGATCTCACACCACCTAAGGGTCAGGTTTGCAGATAAGAACATTCCAAGTATCATTTCAAGATTGTCAAAACATCCTCCAATTGCAATCAGTAGCAAGAGTTAACTGTCCCTTTTTAAAGTTGATTCTCCTTCTTAAGATGGGACCCCCTGCTTTCCCACCTGGAGGAAGCGTGAACAAGAGGGTGGAGGAGGTAGTGGGGGACTCTGATCTGCGCATCTCAGGTCACTTAACAGCTCAGGAAACCTGAGCATTAAAACACTCGCCAGCACGGACTGAAATAGGGCTTATTTCTGCACACCACGGGTCCTTCCACCCAGTGTCACTGGATCTGAGCCTCCACAAGTCGATGTTATCAAGTCTGGCTAACAAGATCTGGGTCCTTCCGGGAGCATGAAGGAGGATGCGCTATGGTCCTTCTGCCTTGGCGTCTGGGTGCGACCACCCAGGTGTCGTAAGAGCAGAGCGTCCCTAGGGAAGGTGTGTGAGGAACTGAGGGGCCCAGGTGAGTCAGCACTACTCTGGGTGTCAGCAGCTCACCCATCTGGGGCAGTGAAGTTTCCCAGATCCATAACTTGCTGGTTCCTGCTGCAGAAAAAGTCCTCTTTGCCCTATACAGCTTTATGTGCTCAACCTGATCATCCCAAAGCCAGATCAAGACCGAGAGAGCTTATGCTATGCATCTTGGGAAGGGCTACACACATACACTTGCTTGGGAGGTTTCAAAAGAATATCTCGGGGTAGAAAGGGAGGAAGAAATAATCCGACTAGTGATTGCGCTTCTTGGAGTTGTAGGTCGTACAAGGAAGAAAACATGATTGTCTTATTACGTCTCCTGGGGTTATCTCACTGTTGCGGCCACTCTTGCATGCTCCATTAGTGCATCTCTCTGTCCATATCAGATGGCAAATTATATAATGATAAAGTTATTAAAATATCTGTAAAAGTCAGCACAAGCTCAAGGGCTCGACTTGGCATTTCTGCCCATTAAGTAGTTTATTTACATTGTTCCTCTCAGGGTCTGTTAATCTTCATCCGTACTTTGTTGTAAATTGCCTGCTATGTGGAACAACCATCGTTGCCTGAGTTTTAAGCCGTGCTTCTGTTGGTCATCCAACGGGGCTGGGATCTTTGGGATGAAGGCAGAAGCTTTTGAAACGTGCAGATCTTTCCCCCCTCAGGTTTGAAACTGCAGCGTATGTCTGTGATCGGGTCTTTACCTGGGTTGTTATTGGAGCAGGGGCCACCGCAGAATGACGAGGACATTGCCTGGTTCTCACGTTTACTAAAGGCAGAAACAAAATAATTACGGCTCACATTTCAGGAATGACTGATATTGTTGGTTCATTTAATCCCCACCACTAGCCACCCACGAGGTGCGTGGCATGGTCCTGAGGGTCCTGCCTGCTGTGCTCACTCAGGTGCTGGCAGGCACGTGAGTCCCAGGCCCTCACTGATCATGAAAGTCATTAACAAGGTGGCCCTAACTCTAATAGGCTGTAATTCTGCGGCTCTCAGGGATTAATGCCTAACATTCTCAGGAAGCCAGTAGAGATGTCCCAGAGCCTCCCACTCTGCCCCCTGATTAAGAGGCCCCCCTTTCTTTTTTTGGTAATATTTTTGCTGTGTGATTGGGTTTTCTGAGCCACGACATATTGCTAAATGGGAGAAGCCATTGCCCAGACGTGGCTCTGTTTAATATGATTTTCCACAAATTACAAGGCATGACTTTAAAATTGAATGAGTGCAAAATTATGGGTGGCCAGTTCAGGTGGAAGGGAGAGGACATCTTGTTATTCTTATTCCAGAATCTCTTCCGGATTTCCTCATTTGATACTTTCACGCCTTGCGGGGAGGGCCGTGGGCGGAGACGCCTTAGAGAGTCTATAAGGAATTTCTCTTGGTTTTCAAACTTTCTCCCTGGTCGTTCCCGGGAGTGCTCAGTGGTCTGCAGAAGTCAAAGCGGAATGCCAGTTCTTATGTCCACCCATCCCATCAGTCGGGATGGAGCTGTTCCTCCCACCTTATCATCATAAGGGGATCAGAAAAAACAGGGGGACCCCCCCAGAATGCAGTACATGAGGAGAGCAGAATCTGGATCCACAGATTAACGCTAAGATCTATGTGGATATAAATAATGGGAATTCAAATCCCTGGCTCTGGCCACTTCCCAATTAGGTGACCTTGCAAGAATTACTTTAGTCCTCTACACCGTTGTTCCCCACCTGTAAAACGGGCACGGTAATGATGGTACCCAGCTCACGGGAGAGTTGCGAGGATGAAATGAGTTCATGTGCACAAAGCATTGGCTGCCTGGCATGCGGTATTTACCCTCACTGCCTCACGAACTCATCACAGGGATTGAGATATACTTCTGTCAAGTATTTACGTAGAGCCCGGTACACTTTAAACACTCAGTAAGTGGTCAGTGTTATGCTTTTTACTGTTATAGCTATTGTTGTGCTCTTGTCGGTGGCGTTGGTGCCTCACCAGGGAGTTGCACTTCCGTCCTCTCAAATGAGCCACACAGCTGCTCTGTGATAATGATCTTCTTCCGTGTCCCCTTACTTCCAGGAGTGATGATAGCCCTGGGGCAGACAAGGGCAGGGTGGTCTTAGTGTCGTCTTTGTTCAAGTTCAGTTTCCTTGGGTAAATTAACAGGAGGGCACATACCCACTTCTCCACAGGGTCAAATGCAAATGGAAAACTCTTATAGTTGAAAGGGACCTTAAATGTCTTTCTAGAAGCCCTTTATTTCACTCATGAGGCGCTGAGGCCCAGGGAGCATCAGTGATTGGCCCACTTGGAGGAGGACCTGAACAGTCCTGGGGCTCCTGGTTCAGTGCCCGTCCTACTGGCTTGCTGTCTCTCTGCCTGGGGAGTGGGGGGCGGGCACAGAATGTGGCCTCTGCTCTGAATACAGAGGGCGCATTAGGACGTTTACTCCGGCTCTGCCTCTCCCTATCTTTCTTGACGACATGGTGGATCCCCAAGCTTCGATTTGGTATCACGTGCTTGTGTCTCCATCCTTTCAATGTTGAATTTCATACTGAAGCGGTAGGGATTTTTTTTTTAAAGGCAAAAGGATAGAACACCTGTCCCAAGGCCACCCTCTGTCCTTCTCAGCCCCGCCAAGCGTCCCCAACCCTACTCCGGGGTGGGGCGGGGGAAGACGGCAGCAGGGAGGCTGACAGGACACTCCCTGTCCACAGGGCCCACGTGGGCAGCGGCCAGGGGTGACCCCTGCCCTGTCCCCTTACTTGCATGAATCAGACACATCCAGAGGATGCGGAAGGTCAGCCTCTAAGGCATTTTGAACAAACCATCTACAAAAGGAGTTCTTTGAACTGCGTTTCACCCTCCTGTGTGATCTGAAGTAAACGCCTCCCGTGCTGATTCCGCCCCCAGGCCCAGGCCTTGAAAGCCTGCTTGCAGCCTAGGCAGTGGGGCAGAAGCAGGCCAGCAAACAGGTGTGGGGTGAGACGGGCCAGGGCCGCAGCCGCAGCTGCGGGAGCGAGGTGCGGGGTGTCGGGGCCTGGGGCTGAGTGACAGTCCCCCTAGTCCCAGGTCAGGATGCTGCCAAGTCCATGTCATTCACTCCCTGAACGGTGCAGGGCAGTGAGAGCCAGGGCACCTGGCCAGACCCCAGCATCCCTGCGGTGGCCACGCCCTTGCTGGTGAACTCAGGGTCAAGGGCACGAATGCCCCGGCCAGAGCCACCCAGGACTGTGGCAGGAATCCCACGAGCAGAGACCAGATGCCTTTCTCCCTGAGGTGCTGCACTGACAGGTGGCTTGCGGGCTCCCTTCCTTGACTGAGATCCCATGACTCCATAGTGGCCTCTCCTAAATGAAACTTGATTCAGGGTCGACAGGAGACGCGGGCGGCACTGGGCTCTCGGAGCATCCTGACCACCTGCCCCGAGGCCTGGAGCTCTGGGTTTTGAGGATCACACATTCCTAAGGAACAGATAAGAGGAGAAGGCCAATGACGGGCCTTTTCTTGCTCCAAGAAACTGATCCACTCAGAAACAGAGCATTCAGTGCAGTTGTACATTTTCTCCCAAGGGTGATGATTTCCTCTGAGTTAGGCAGTTCTTACAATGACTCTGAACTTCCGACCACTGGAGATGAGTGAATCAGAGATAGGCCAGAATGAGATGGACAGCCACCTCATTAGATGGGGAAGTTGGAAGCCCAGAGAGGTTAAGTGACTTGCTGAAGGTCACACAGACGGCACCCGTATTGGAGGGCTCGGCTTCCCTCTGCCCGTCCTGCCCAGCTTGAACACATTCTTAGTATTTGGATAGAGCAAAGTGAAGCTTCCCGAGCAGTCCCTGCAAAACAGCACTTAGGGAGAAAAAGGGGCCATTGGAACAAGACAGGGCAAACACCAGTATGCCTCTACACGCTGCTCCACCCAGTTTCTCGTCTTTATATCACCAAAAAAAAAAAAAAAAAAAAAAA
>NW_006771034.1:1119630-1126412 GCF_000442215.2 Lipotes vexillifer
CCAAAAAAAAAAAAAAAAAAAAAAGTCTCAAATAACCCAAACAGGCAGGGTCTGATCTGCAGACAGTCTGCAGGCATCCACCCAAGAAACTGCCGGTCGGCTGGTCCATCCTCCTCTGATTTATGCTGTGTGTGTTAAGCCTTAAATTGTTGAGACTCTGGCTGGCTGCAGTGGTATTACTGGAGGGTTGGTGCATGTTTTCGGCTCACAGACCTGGCTCCGGGACTGGAGGTGTTGGCCCCGAATCAAGTCCAATCTCACACCTGTCTGAGACAATGAGGGCCTTGTTAGACGCATCTCCAGCCCAGGCAGCTCACGCTGCTTACTTTTCACATTCAGAACGGGAAGGGGAAGGGCGGGGTTGGGGGGCGGTCTGGGGGCCCGGGAGAAGCCGAGGCGAACCTGGGACAAGCTGGGGTCGCTGCCTCCCTTGCCCATTCCTCCCTCCTCCTCGCCCCCCCATCTTATAAACCTTTCCTTATTTTTGGAAATTAAAGAAAACAAACGATACGAACAGTAGCCCTCTTACGAAAGAGAATTTCCTACTGCAAAACAAGGAGCTCGGGGCCTGCTGGGGAATGAATTCAGTCATCGGGCGTGTGGATCGAGGCAGTGGGAAGCCGGGTGCCTAGGGCTAGGTGTACGGCTCCTCCATCCGGGGCTGACACTTGAACTCTTCCCACACCACCGATGGGGTCTCTGCTCTTCCTGGCTTTCCCTTCCATTGCTGACGTGTCAGTGACTGGGGCAGAAAGCAGAAGGGGACTTCGTCTTTAGCTCTGTCCTTATCCACTGACGAAACAGCAAACTGTTCTGTCCTAATTCAGCGCCCCCCCCCCCCCCCCCCCATGTGGTCAGTCAGCCAAGCCACCAGCACTAAGTCTGCGGACCCTTTGCAAATCCAGTTCTCCCAAGACCCTGACTCGAGGCGACCACTGGGCAGGATCTCTTCTGGGTCCAGGTTGGCACCCCTCAAGGCCAGCGGCTCTGAGTGCTCATTAGTCGGTCAAAGCCATCCTGAAATGACTTTCTTTTCATAGGAATGCATGATGTGCAGGTCCATAGGAGAACGGCCCAGAAAGGAGTTTCCCAGAGTTATAAAATTCACCCCTTCCTCCAGGCCCTCCCAGTGGGGAGCCCATGCAGGAGCACCTCGTGATTCCTCTCCTGTGGAGCTGTCGTGTCTTGGGGGCTCCGGTGGCCAACACCTCTCGGTAAGCAAGGCTCTTACCTGAGCTGGGAGGCATTTGGGCACCAGTGGTCCCTCTGTTCGGCTTCTTTGCCAACAAGAAACAGGCAGCCCCATCCTCCTAACCTGCAAACTACCGTGTCAGCACCAAGGCCCACTGCTGTCTCGTTACCTCAGCCTCGGAGACACAGCAGGGGAGATCTGAGACCTAGGACTTAACCGAGGGGAAGTGTGTGCCCCGACCATTTTCTTAGCATAAATCACTTTTAACTGGTATCTATATATGTATCAGCCGATGTCCCCAGAGGGACCAAAGGACAACTTTTCAGGGGCAGCAGAGTGAGGCATGTAAACAGCAATGAGTGACAGAAAATCTGGGGATGTCTGGCTCCCCTCCAACCTGGGTTTGGATCCTGTGCAGTGGGAGGTGGCATCACTGCTGAGACCTTGGCCTTCGGGGAGGCCGGGATCGCACGGCCAGCCTCCCCTCAGGCTCCTCCTAAAACCCATCCTGTCTAAGCGTGTCACCTGTGGAGGAACGTGGCAGAGGAAGCAGATGTTGCCATGTCTGATGGCCACAGGGGTCCTGGTCCAGAAATAAAAGAGCACCTTTGCCACTGATTTCCTAGCTTCCCCTCCAGCCGAGGCCCTGCCTTCTCTGGGTCATGAGATGTTCCTCCCTGAGCCCGCCGTGCTCTGAAATGACCGAAAGGCAAGCAGACGAGCCGAAGGGAAGCTGGGGCCCCGACGCTGTGAGCAGCTGTCTTTTTACCTGCCTTTTCTTCTGCGCTCTGAGCACCTGTGGCCAGCCCTGCCCACCTGCTTTGGTCCATGCCGGTGGCCCACCCAGAAAGCCCCTACCCCTCACCCCCTCCACCTCCCCAATCCTGCCCCATCTCCTTCAGGACATCTTCGTCCCCACCAAGGACCAAACGGACCCCCCTTCTCTAGTCCTGGACCCGTCTATCGGGTCCTCTCACATTTTTTATTTTTTTTTTGCGGTACGCGGGCCTCTCACTGTTGTGGCCTCTCCCGCTGCGGAGCACAGGCTCCGGACGCGCAGGCTCAGCGGCCATGGCTCACGGGCCCAGCCGCCCCGCGGCACGTGGGATCCTCCCAGACCGGGGCACGAACCCGTGTCCCCTGCATCGGCAGGCGGACTCTCAACCACTGCGCCACCAGGGAAGCCCCGGGACCTCTCACTTTGCCTTCTCCCCTCCCCATACGTTGTCTGTTGTTACTGGGTAGGGTGAAGGTTTGCTGTTTCTCCAACCGTCACGGGCTCCCAGGAGCGAGCACCTAAGGTATCCCTCTGTGCGGCGCGATCATCGAAACCTCAAAACCCACCAGAGGGAGGCCTCTCAGATGGTCAGCACAGCACCCCAGCGGCCTGCCCCCCTCCTCCGCATCTGCAGTCACAGTTTTCCGAGGACGACAAGTTCTCCTAGAAGTTCCAGGCGGGCAGGAACGCTCTCTCCCACGTCTCCAGACCCCACGACCCTGGCTTGGATCTCCAGGGAAAGGGCTCGGGGGAGTCATTGAGGAAGCATGTTCCCTGCTTTCAGGATTTTCAGGATTTGCAGGCACCAAGCCTCGGTACTTTCGCTTCTTGCTTTCAGGATTTGCCCTTTCTCCGCTTCCCAGAGCCCGGCTGGGAGCCTGGAGGAGGGGGCCCAGCTGGGCCTTACGGGGTGACAGCACACCTACCCCTCCCCGGGGCCTTTCTCTCCACTTTTGCGACAAAGAGGAAATTGGGAAGTCTCTACGCTCCTTAATCTTCCGCCCCCGTTCGTTACCTTCCACAGCTTCCGTTGTCTAGAGAGCCACCCTTTCCCTTTTGCTGTCCCTGCCCCATCCAAGCCAAACTCTCTCCTGCCTTCCATGCCATCGTTCAGCTCCTGACACAGCTCACCCGGGCCTGTCACTCAAATGCCTGAACCTGGGTTCACGTGTTTAATTACAGATTTGAACCCCAAAGTTGGACTAGGCTGTTTGTCCACTGCTTCCTCCTAAGGCCATGCCCCCACCTCCCTGCCATCTCCCCGGCGCCTGTGTTCTGCCCTCTCCCCCGCCGTGTTCAGGTGCCCCTGTGTCGCCTCCTTCCCCAGAAGCGTCCCTAGGTTCCTCTGGGTTCCAGCACTTTTCAAATCCAGCCTTCCAAGTTCACTCTATCTTGCTAGCCCATCTTATCTTCCCACCCCTACTCACAGCCTCTTGCCCAAACTGACCCACTGAGCGGCCTCAGGGCCTCGGGTCCCCAAACACTGAAACCTTTCCCTGCCACCACCTTGACGGCTTCACTCTGTGCCTAACAGGACTACAGAAGTCCAGTTAACCCCCTTCCCCCAGACCCCTTCTCGTGGTCACATGATAGTTTTCGGCTGGTGGACAAAGGGCCACGCCAACACACTTGTGTTGGCCCCGCTGGTCTCCATCTGAAAAAAGTGCTGGAATGTGGGCCAGCAGCCGGAAAGCCATTTGCCACCCTCCTTATCAATCTTCCTTCCACTTTTGTCTCCTCTCCCTTGGTCCCTCAGTTCCAACAGAGGGAAAAGTACTTTGGACGTGTTGTTGAGGCTGGTTTGCTCTTTTTTTCAAGGATGGCAGGAAGTTCTTGTTCATTGGAAAGGTTGTTCGTTTCCAAAGACGTTACGGAGCCAAGCAACTAGCTATAGGATGATTTCTCGCTGCCTTTTTTCTGGGTGGTACACAATACCGAAAACTAAACCAACGGGGGAGAGTCAGTGAACACAAAGGGAGATGTTATAATAGGCTTTTGTTGGTACTTGCATTTTCTTGTTGAAAAACACGGTAAAGACCCTGAGGTGCTGAGGTGTGGACAGAAGCCTGATGTTATCGGGCCCCTAGAAATCCTGCCTGGAGTCCAGTGGCAGAGGCAGGACCGAGAACTCGAAAAGACGGAGGCAACTGGTCTTGCTCAGTACAAATGGTGCTTTTAGTCTGTCGTAAACAGCCTGTGCCCCAGGGCTCAAATCCTTCAAAAGTTTGCCTAGGTAATTGCGTTTCATTGCCGTCTGGCATGTGCTCGTCTGTCTAATCTGGACGTTCAGACAGCCAGGCCAAAGCTTGCGAGACTGCAGGAGAACGAGCCCGTGAATTTAATCCACTTGAAAGACAGACTAATACAACTGCGCCTAACTCATTATTTTAAGTGATGTGAGCAGAAGAGGGTATGGCACTTTCCATAAAAGGGTTTAAAATCAGCATGTTGGTTGCAGCCACTTGGCAGTTGAAGGCTATTAGAAGAAAAGGCAGAACCAGGGTGACAGTGTGACCCTGCCTCCCACCTCTTGCGACCCCCCCCCCGAAAACACAGCTGGGGGGTGGGGGGCACAAGAATGGTCCCCTCCCTCCCTCCCTAATTTTGAGTTGCATTATTCATGAATTCACAGCAACAGATATCAACTTTTATTTGAGATTTGGGGTTGTTTGGGCTCAGTTTCAGGATGGAAAGGAGATGTAAATGGAGTAAGGGCTTCCCGCCAGCCCCACAAAGCTCAGAATCCCAGGTCTGTTAGCAGGAAAAGGTACCCCTCCCCAGCCTCCAAACGGCACCGTACTTGAGATTACTTCTGTGCGTGTGCATGCGCGCGCACGTGCGTGCGTGCGTGCGTGTGTGTGTGTATGTGTCTCTGTGTATTCTTTTTTTCTTTTTTGAAGTTTAGACCAGTTTCTTCGTTTTGTCAGTAAACGGTAACTAGGTTCGAGGGGGAAATGGCTTCAACCATCATATAGTAAAAGCAGCACTCTACAAGCATCCAGACGGTCTGTCCCTGCCCTGTCACTAACCTGCCGTGGGGAACAACAGGCAGTCATCTCACCTCGCCACACTTCAGCCTTCTCCAACGTGGGGCCAGCTCGAAAAGTCTCCGAGGTTGCTTTCTGCTCTATCATTCCATGAGATGTTGGAATGAAACCTTAGAAATGTTGACAGTGATTTGCATCATTATCTGGTTACATGTGACTCATGCCCGGGTAGCTCAGGAGAGGCAAGCGCTAGCCTGTCCCTTCCCAGGTGGCAAAGCCGACGGTCAGCTCAGGAGCGATCTTGTCAGTCGTTTACACCTGCGGCTCACCCGGGGCTCGGCATGCCAGCTCTGAGACTGGGTGCCAGGCCGTGAGACTGTGAGGAAGTGGTCGTCCCAAACCCTGGCATGGGGACAGAGCCCTGGCCGCAGCATGACGGTAGACGGATGGCCACCCCTGGTTCCCAGAAGGGCTCCAGAGGGTGCCCGCCACAGCCCTTATCTCTTAACACCCCTCAGTTTCACTTGTACTCGACCCAGGACACATGCTGCATTAAATTTCTCTGAGTCTGGGGTCACCTCTGGTAGTCACAGCATCCGGCTTTGTCATCATGGTTTGACACTGGGGTCGTACCTGCCTACCCTGGGCTGGGTTTCCCTAAGGCACCGCTGGCATTTGTGGCCAGATCATCCCCTGCTCTTGGGGGTCCGTCCTGTGCACTGGGTGATGTTTAATAGCACCCCACCCCTGGCCTCCACCCACGAGATGCCAGTAGCATCCCCTTACCCCAGTGGCAACAAGCAAAAACATCTCCAGACATTGTCCAGCGTCCCCTGAAGGAGAAACCACCCTTGTTGAGACCCATCTGGGAAATTCACAAGGGTTCAGTCGGTCCACACAGCACGTCAATGTCGGCCACAAACGGCAGCCCCTTGGGCCTCTATCCTCATCAGCAAATCAGTGCTGACTCTTGACTTCCACAGGCCACGAGGATCCCTGTTCTCCGGGGTCGTCCCTATTGCTGAGCAGGAGTTTCTAATTGTCTGCTCTCTCAAACTCAGCGTTTAATTTTTAAAAAGTCTCCATTTTAGTCCAAGTCACTAAAAACCTACTGCTTCTCTGAGAAAGCCTTCCTTGACCTTGTAAATCAAAGCAGTTCTCTGGAGGGAGGTTTCCCACTGCTGGGCTCACAGTATCATCTTTCTCAGAGTGACCTCATCTATTAAAGTATGAAGGTTGTATTTGAAATGCCATTTACTTTCTCTGAGTCAGTACATGAAGCTATGGATCTTTAGATCATCAGAGGTCTGCTTATTACCAAGAGTTGTGTGTGTGTGTGTGTGTGTGTGTGTGTGTCAGTTTTAAAATCGAGGTCTGTGTTGGAGTTTAAAAGAATTCCGGCAGATTTACATTTGCCTTTCTGAATCAGAGTTTGGGGTGATATTCCCCTGTGAGTGTAGATTGCCCGCAGATGCATCTGACTTGATTAGTTTGCGTTCTTTGTTCAGAGCACCAGGGATGAGCTTATGAAAGTACACGCGGCTCTGATATCTTCAAAGGCCTCCTTGATGCCGCAAAACTCCACCTCAGCAACCTGTGCTATTAATCTGTCGCCGTCCCAATTAGTTCACGTCAAGGTCAGTTCTTCGGTGTGTGCGAAATGGCTGCAGACTTAGGTGAGCCGATTCCTCTTTTGCGGATCTCGCAGAGAGGTGGGGGGGTGGGGAGACCGCAGGAGGGGCGGGAGGCACATAGGAAGCCGATCGCGATCCCCCCCCCCCCCCCCCCCGCACACAACAGACACCACCCAGTAACCGCCCCCAGA
>NW_006771034.1:1126475-1127012 GCF_000442215.2 Lipotes vexillifer
CCCCCCCCCCCAGCTCGCAAGCCAGAGACACCCAGTGATCCTGGCACAGGAACCCGCCACCCAGCGGCCAGGCAGCTCGGCCTCTTCCTCCCAGCTGCTCCGACGGCAAATATCCAAGTGGTTACTGATTTTCAAAAAAACAGAGTAGCGTAACGGAGCCACTCCTTGGGGGCTTTTTATGTGTGGAGAAGCCTTACGTTTAAGACGTATAGTAAACTACTCCAAAAAGATGTTTACAAAAAGTGAACCAGAGCTGGCGGCGCTGTAGGGTGTCACGTTCTAGGAATGAAGGACACTGGGCTCCGGACTGCCGGTCCCGCCATCTCCCAACCGAAAAGATGGGAGTCCGCGAGTCGCAGCGACTTCTGTCTCCAGCGTCGGGGGTGAGGGCCCTCCTTATGTGAAGAGAACAGGCTGTCTCAATGTGTCATTACTTCAGGCACAGCAGAGTGGGAGGAGAAAAGGCTCGGGGCCAGCGCCTCTTAAAGAGGGAGAAATCCATTGCTCTGTACATCCAGAGACCTTCCCAGAGCGTCG
>NW_006771034.1:1127711-1146519 GCF_000442215.2 Lipotes vexillifer
CGTGGACGTGCAGAGTGTTAGAGGTGAAGGGACGGCCAGGAACCAGGCAGTGCCGGCTGCCCACTCGAGGCAGGCGCAGTGTGTTCATGCCCCCCGAGGAAGGGTGCTAGAGGGATGCGGGCGGGTGACGCCCCCACGGGGTCTGGCCTCCTGGTCCTGCTGCTGGGAATCCCGGGAGCCCGGGCCTGATGTGTGGGAAAGGAAAACCAGGAGCGTGTGGGTCGGGAAGGGAAAGTTGGGACAGGCCGGTGGGGACAGGCGGGGAGGACGGGACAACCAGAGGCAGCCGCTGCCTTGGCCGGCGCGCACGTGTTAGGGGTTGGCGCCCCAGCTTGGGCGTCACTGCACTTCCCTTGGCAGAACGTTCTTCAGGCTGGGAGTGTGGATGGAAGCTCTTATTAGAGAGCGAGCGGTTGCCATTCAAACTGAATCCCAGCCCCGAAGGTGAAGAACCATGCATCCTCGATTTCCAAGGCTCGGCTCTCCGGTTTCCGTGCAGCGGCTGGCGGGCGCCTTCCGCAGGGCAGGGTGGCGGGGTGCTCCCGCTGAGCGAGGCTGGTGCTCGCCGGGCGGAAAAGGGCTTGTATTCGGTTTGGCAGCCTGTGCAGGTGCCGCGGGAATGGTGCTCACGTCGATGGTGAAACCATGTCTCCCCAGGTGAGGGGCTGAGGGCGTTTTGCACCTCCGGCCGAGGCCGAGGCGGGCCTCGTCCTGGCGGCTCCGTGGGCTGTGCCCGCCCTCCTCCCTCGTATGGGGTACTCGGGCCTGAGGGGCACGGAGCAGGCCCTCTCTGGACACGGACTCTTTCTCTGAGGGGACAGGAGAGAGGAGCCTTACTAGGAGCCAGATGGTGCATTAACGACGCTGGAGTCCAGATAGCGTTTCATCCCCCCAAGCCCCTCACAGGTGCGGAAACTGAGTCTCCGAGGGCTTCAGCTGCTGGCCTCAGCACAGGGTGAGTGAGGGGCGAGCGGGGTCTCAGTCCTCATCTCTCAGACTCCCAAACCCTGCCCTCGTGCCCTTGTCCAGGCCCTTTCTCCCTGCGGGGCAGCTCGGGGACGAGGTTCCCAAAACTCGGAAATGTTTGGAGCCAACACACACCAAAGGAGAGTTCAGTGTCTTTTGTGTTCTCTCTCAGCATTCTCCAGGCGGTATTTATTGCACTCCCTTTTTCCCCATTCATGAGAGTTCTTCTGGTTTTATTAGGACGCCATGTTTCCGAGTTTGCTGCTTAAAATCAGAGTATCTGGTGTAAAATCCAGTACGGGTGCACTGGGGCACCTGTCACATGAGAGCACAAGACACAGAGGCTGCTTGGCCGGGCTTCGAGCCACTCTAAAATTTGTGTGTAGGCTACAGCCTGGAGCTCGAAAAGTATGGTGGAATGGATTTGCATCATGACTTTACAACAAATAAACAAATCTCATAATAATAATACAACAGAATTTGTCAAAAGGTCCTAACTTTTTACAAACCCGCAGAAGTGCTGAAGTAAAAAGTTTAGCACAGAGCCGGAGGGGGGTGGGCGGCGCTCAGAGGCAGCCAGGCTGCAGGATGGCCTCACGGGCACCTGCTGTGCGTCAGACGTCCTTACGTGAGCGGCGGCCTTAAGAGCATCCTCCAATACTGACAACTCACGGGGCAGAGGCGGGGCAGGGGCACTCATCTTACGGCCCCTGAGGTCCCAGTGATAACATCACTCTTTTTTTTCTTGCCTGCTGCCACCCTGAGGCATTTCAAGGACCCTGGCAAAGCTTCAGCCACGTTACTTGATAGGATCTGCCCAAGGGACGGCTGTTACTGTATCTACTTATTCAGAGAGATGGCTGCTCCCCCGCCTACCCTCCCTCCGGGGGAGTCCCGTAGGCTCCCCTCCCAGCCCATCGGCTCACGGCCTTCGGTGGTCAGTAGGGACTGTAGCTTGGCTCTGACAGTCTCACGCCCTGGGCCAGAGAACAAGGCTCTCAAGCCTGCACCGTCCTCTTTAGAGCACGTGCTGCCCTCGGTGGGATGTTCCTTCATCAAATTAAGTTTCTTTAGCTATGGGCAGTCCTAGGGGTGCCGTGCCTCCCCCACTGGTAGCGTCCCGCTTTTGAGGTGTCAGTAATTTGGCTCCTATGAGTGAGGGTCCTCATTTCTGCACCAGGGGCTCGGTCCCAAGCTAGAAGCTGCCTGAGATTTCCCAGCCCTCGACAGGTATCTCTGGCTCATCCCTTTCGGGAACTAGCAAAGGGGGCGAGGGTGCTGAAGAATGAGCGGTTGGGAGCAGAGAGCCATTTTTACCCTCCTCCATGTTTTGAGATTTTTTGTTGGAGACAGACATGGAGGAATGGACAGAAATTAGCAGGGTGGTCGTGGAATAATTTGAACATGGCCGTGATGGCCTGGCCTTACAGGAATCTACCCAGCCCATCTGTACAATCAGTTCAGGCCTGGAAAGTGTGTAGGGGGTCAGGGGGACAGAGGTTCAGAAAGTGAGGGTGCAGAAAATCTTTACGGGAAGATGTCTGCAATGGATGTTTGTCTGACAAAGGCCAGGGAAATAACTTGTCTGCGAGGGAGGACAGAGCAGAGACCAGAAGGTGCCTTCCTTTCTCTTGGAACCAAGATCCCTGCACCCCATGTGACCTGAAGGCCACTCACTCTCCCCCAGACTTAGGGAGTCAGTGCTGGCAGAGAATCAGAGGTGTTATCCAGACCCCCATCTTTTCTAGAAGCCAGTGACTTGTCCCCAAACCCTGCCTTGGAGACAACTGTGCCTGAGTCCAGAGCCTTTTTCCAGACGCGGCTCAGACTGATCTGGCCGAGGCGAGAGGCCTCATGGCTGGATTGGACTGTTTCCCCTGGGACTGTCTGGCACGTCTAACGAGGAATAGCTCTTTGCATTTACAGAGCGCCTTTCATCTGCGGCTCTCAAAGCTGCTCCACAAACAGTAATTAACTCTCACACCTGCGAGGCAGGTGAGTCTGGTTACCCCCATTTTTAGAGATAAAGAAACAAAGGTCTGAGAAGCAAAGGGCTGTGGTAAGCTGCCGGAGTTGGCGGTGGCTCTCGTGTTAGGAACCAGCATTCTGGACTCCCAGCGCCCCGACCACAAAGCCAGGGAGCCTCTCCTGGTCGGGTAAAGAGGATGGGTCCCCAAAGCAGTGAGGAGTAGGGATGTGGCCACACAGCTCCCTTCTGCCCTCCCGCAGGTAGCCTGTCACCTCCCGGGCCCACCGGTCGGCTATGAAGACAGGATCCCTCAAGACCCCAACGGCCTTTAAAACGCAGCATCCCCAGGCAGGCCTCTGCCCCGGCTTGGTGCTGGATGCTTCCCTTCAGAGTAATTGCTGGAACAATGAATGCATCCTAGCTGTACATGACTAACCAAGATGTCTTCGGCCAGCAGAGACAAACGGTTGGCAGATACCGGAGCTCTTTCACAACTTCTTTTTCCAGGATCCAGAGCTGGTGGGAACTGACTCACGTTAGCAGGGTGTTTCACTGATAGCAACACCAGGCTCATTAGTGTCTCTGCCTGGGTGCACCACTATTCCTGCTTGTTGTTCTGTACTACACTTGTACTGCACAGGCCGGAGGAAACAGCGCTTCAGACAGATGGTGGGACTTTCAGGGAAATGCCTCTTTCGTAGCAGAGAAGAACACAGGTCCTGGGGCTGTGAAAGCTGATATCACATGGTTCTGAAGGTAGCAGCAGAGCATCGGGGCGGCACCCTTTTTGTTCACAGGGGAGGCCAGATCTTTCTTCCAGGGGTCCCAGACAGGGAGATGCAAGCCACCACCGGGGCTCGCCCTGACACATCGCCCTGGAAACTGACTCACATCTGAGTCCTGAGTCACATCCTGTTGTGTGTTCTCGGGCATCCAAGGGGGCATTACACCAGCTGCCCACGACTGAGGTGAGCTTGGAAGGCACCCTGGGAACTGCCCTGCCACCTTCCAAGCTGAAAGGGGCGGGGGGGGGGGGGGGGAACCCTCTAGGGAAAAAACCTGAGCCGCCTGGAGGGTTTATATGTTCACCACTTAGGTTTGGCTCTTAAAAACAGACATTGGGGCCTTGACGCATATGTAACTTGTCTGGTCTTTGTTTTTAAGCGGCTCTGAAAGGTGTCTGAAAGATCAGGTCTTTAAAGATATCAGCTAAACAGCCAAAGGAAAGGGCCGTCTAACTCTAACCAACAACAGAACCCATCAACCTTCTGGCCCCAGGCTGAGGAGGTCACCCAGCGCGCGCACGTGTGTGTGTGCGCGCGCGCGCGCGCGTGCGCGCCTGCTTGCCTTAGGCGACCCAGGTTTTGAGGGTGGGTGTTAAAAAGCCCACAGACGTAGGTGCTCAGAAAACCAGCAGGCGTCTCTGGCCATCCTCTTCTATGGCCCTGCGGGAACGTGAGGACAAAGTAGGACATTTTAAACTTTTCAAAGAGTGGCTTTTGGTTTTTTGTTCACTTTCTGCTGCTTTCTTGTATTCGATTTCTTTGGTTTCTACTCTGATTTTTATTCTTTCTTTCCTTCTGCTTGCGTTAGGTTTATTTTGCTTTTTCTCTAGTTTCCTAAGGTGAAAACTCATCGATTCTGAATCATTCCTCTTTTCTAATATATGCATTAAGATGCTATAAATTTCCCTCTACGCACTGCTTTCCGCCGCATCCCACAAATTGTGGTGTTGGATTTTCATTCAGTTCAAAAGCCATTTTAATTTTTCTGGAGACTTCTTTTTTGACCCGTGGGTTATTCAGAAGTGTGTTGAAGCTCCAAATATTCGGGGATGTTCCAGCTGTCTTTCTGTCATTGGCTTTTTAGTTTAAATCCATGTGGTCTGAGAGTATACTTCGTATTTCTGTTCTTTTAATTTTAAGGTGTGTTTCATGGTCTATCTTGGTGGATGTTCCCTGTGAGCTTGAAAAGAACGTGTACTCTGCTGTTGCTGGATGGAATTTTCCAAAGATGTTCATTGGGTCAAGCTGGTTGGTAGCACTGTTCAGATGAACTGTGCCCTAATTTTCTGCCTGCTTGATGTATCAATTACTGAAAGAGGCCTGTGAAGACTTCAGCTACAACTGTGTATTTTTCTCTTTCTCCCTGTCTTCTTATCAGTTTGTGCCTCATGTCTTTTGACACTCTGTTAGGTACATACATGTTAAGGATTGTTATGTTTCCTTAGACATAACATTTTTCATCATGTAAGTCCCCTTTTTTAATGTATTTTATTGAAGTAGAGTTGATTTACAGTGTTAATTTCTGCTGTACAGAAAAGTGATTCAGTTATATAAAGACTATATATATATTACATATATAGTCTTTTTCATGTAATTTCCCTTTTTCTCTAAAATTTTTCCTTCTTCTGAAGTCAGTTTTGTATAAAATTAATATAGCTGCTCTGGTTTTCTTTTGATTACTGTTAGCCCAGTCTTTCTCTACCCCTTTACTTTCAACCTGACACTTTAAAGTAGGTTCCTTGTAGACAACACATAGTTTTGTTTTTAATTCACTCTGACAATCTTTCAGTTGGTACATGTATTAGACCATATTTAAAACGATTACTGATATAGTTGGATTAACATCTCCCATGTTTGTAACTGTTTTATATTCGTCGCACCTATTCTTCTTTTCTCCTCTTTTTCTGCCTTCTCTGGTTTTAACTGAGCATTTTATTTGATTCCATTCCATTTTATCTCTGCTCTTGGTGTATCAGTTATACTTAAAAAAATGTTTTTAGTGGTTGTCCTAGAGTTTGCAAAATGCTGTGTACTGAATGTAAGTCACTGTCAGATAACATGAGACCACTTCTTCCTTCCCATTTCTGTCAGTATTGTCATTCACTTCACTTATCCATCTCTTACAACCACCCAATACATTACTATTACGACTTTAAACAGTCATCTTTTGGATCAATTAAGAATAGGAAAAATAAGACTTTACCTTCATTTATTCTTTCTATTATGCTCTTCCTTTCTTTATGTAGATCCAAGTTTCTGACGTATATTATTTGCCTTTTCCCTGAAGAACTTTTTTTTAACATTTCCTGCAGGACAGGTCTGCTGGATAAATTAGCTCAGTTTTTGTTTGTCAGAGAATGGCTTTATTTCTCTTTCACCTTTGAAGAACAATTTTGCTGAATATAGAAGTCTAGGTTGGTAGCTTTTTCCTTTCAACACTTTATTTACTATACTACTTCTGCTTGCATGGTTTCCGAAGAGAAGTCTAAAGTAATTCTTATCATTGTTCCTGTCTGGGCAAGGTATCTGCCCCACACTTTTCCTTTCTGGTTTCTTTCAAGATTTTCTCTGTCTTTAGGTTTTCTGCACTTTCAATATGATATGCCTAGATGTAGATTATTTGATATTTATTTTGCTTGGTGGTCCCCGAGTTTCTTGGCTCTGTGGTTTGGTGTCTGTCATTAATTTTGTCAAGTTCTCAGCTATTAATACTTCAAATATTTCTTCCACTCTGTTTTCTCCTTTTCCTTCTGGTATTTCTACTACACATATATTACACTTTTGAAATTGTCCCAGAGACAGTGAACCTGTGTTAAATAAACTATTGGCAAAAACAAAACAACAACAAAAAATTGTCCCAAAGTTCATGGATGTTCTGACTTTTTCTTTCTTTTTTCTCTTTACCTTATAGTTTGGGAAGTTTCTATTGACATATTTTCAATTTCATTGAAATTCTTTTGTATTTCATTGATTCTTTCCTCACTCAGGTACAGTCTGTTGATGAGCCCATCAAAGGTATTTCTCATATCTGTTACAGTGTTTTTCATTTCCAGAATTTCCTTCTGAGTCTTAAGAGTCTCTCTCTCCCTGCTTACATTACCCATCTGTTCTTCCGTGCTGTTTTCTTTTTCCATTAGAGCCCTTAACATTTTTTTTTTTTTTTTTTTGGCTGAGTTGGGTCTTCGTTGCCGTGCACAGGCTTTCTCTAGTTGCAGAGAGCAGGGGCTACTCTTTTGTTGCGGTGCGCAGGCTTTTCATTGCAGTGGCTTCTCTTTTGCGGAGCACAGACTCTAGGCATGCGGGCTTCAGTAGTTGTGGCACGGTAGAGCCCTTAACATGTTGATCAGTTAAATTCCCTGTCTGATAACTCCAAAATTTACGTCACATCTGAGTCCGGTCCTGACGCTTGTTTTCTCTCTTCAGATTTTTTTCTTGCCTTCTGTCGTGCCTTATTTCTGATTTGGAAGCTGGATATGATGTATCAGGTAACAGGAACTGAAGTAAATAAGGCCTTTGGTGTGAGATTTTATGTTCATCTAACTAGGAGTTGGGCTGTGTTTAATGTTTGCTGTAGCTGAAGGTGCCAGAGGCTTTAAATTCCACTAATGTCCTTGTTTTTCTGTCTTTGGGCTTCCCTAAGAACCCTTCCTTAAACAGTCTGTCTTGCAGCTCCTTCAGCTGTAACCCACTGCTATTATACAGGATCCCATGAAGAGCTGGAGGAGTCCCTAAATGAAAAACCCATGAAAGTGTCCCCACCCCAGCCCCATACACACAGACAAGAATGCAGCCCTCAGGAGTTTCTTACTCTCACACTAGTCTATCTATACTCAGCCTCCAACAATTAGTCAAAATTACCATTTAAATGTTCCTACCAGTTCATGGCTCCAGTGGCTTCTGCTCCCAGCAAGCACACTTCAGTGTAATTTTCTGTATTCACCTCTCTCAAGATTTCAGGGTGGCAGTTTGCCCTATGACCTCAATGCTCTACTAGGTCTGGGAAAAGTCGTGGATTATCAATTTTAGGTATTTTTTCTTGTTGTAAAGATGGGAGTGATAACTTCTAAGCTCTTGACATTTCAGAGCTGAACTTGGAACCAGCAGAACATTTTGACTTGAGTTATCTGATAGGGTCATTTTTTACTCTGAAGACATTTTGATATTGCTGCATCAAAGGTAAAGGCACTCTACTCTCTTATCTCTTATGTATGCTATGGATACTTCTGAGCTCACCACTAGACTCAACCCCCCTTATTCCTAACTCCCCCCCTTCTTTGACCTCATTTCAAATGGAAAGGAGTGGGGCTCAGGATCTCAGAGGAAGGGGGCTGTTTTATCCGCTACTTGATGGATCAAAAAGCTAAAAATAACCCATCATAAAACGGCCTCAGTAAAGCATCTACATCAAAACATTATGTACCCTGGAAAAAACAGGATGCAGACAGACTCAAACTTAAATTTTCTAATCCAGTAGTTTTTTTTAACGGAAACATGAGCTGGCTGAGATTGGATCCTCACCTTCTCCGTCCTCACCTCAACTCTCCAGTTTTCTTGCCCATTTACCACTTAATCTCCTGAGTCCAGTTCTTCTCCGGTGCTGAAGACTCTGTGTGTCGTCAGCCTTTTTTCAGTGAACAGAACAGCGTTACCTGAGTCTCACCCTGGAGCAGGTGTATGTGGCCTTACCAATAAGTATCAGAGAAGTCCCTTGGCGCAGATTTCTTTTCCTTTTTAATAATATAATCATAAAAATTAGCCAGACTCACTGAGCATTTAATATGGCCAAAAACGGTGACACCCACTTTATATACAGTTTATCTCACTTATCCCTATTACCCTCTGAAGTAGGAAAACTATGTATCAGAGGAAATCAGTGACTTGCCCAAGGTCATACAGCTAGTTTATGGTGAAGGGAGAATGCAAACCGTAATCTGTTTATCACTTAAATTAGGTGCTTTCCCTTGTCTGTTCCTCTCAGAGGTACAACATAGCATGTAATAAATACCACTAGGGTTCTTATCTCTAACTTGGGAACGGCTGTTTGCCAAGTCCCGTTTAAGGAGGTAATCCAGCTGTTCACGTGGATACAGCCCCCACTAGCCACAACTCCAGAAGGCAAGGACTATAATCTACTCACTACTGAGTTCCCAAAACAGTGGCCCTAATAAAGCAAAAAGTTCATTGGCAAGATGAATGAATGAGGAAGTAAATAACTTCATGAGCCTAAGAGTGAATGAATGAAGTAACTCAGCATGATGATTAATGCAATAGGAAAAAGCCTTTCCAAGCATCATACAGTCCTGGGATCTTCAGTAAGTTCCAATGGGACAGGGACCATATTGGTCTTACTCATAAATTAGCACATGCCTGGCACACAGTAAGTTTCAATAAACTTGTTCTTTTCGGTGGATTGACCCATCTGAGGCATTCCCTTCAAGAACAAGCAGCCCTCCTCTGAAGAATGACGGACAGTGGTTCTCTTCCTCAGCCTATGACTTCTTTCTTGATAACCCCCATCTTATCCCTGTCCTACTTCCTCTTCCCAGAATACACGTATTTACTGTTGCAAGCACCATTCTTCACCTCAAACACCCACCTGATTCTTCCCTAACTCTGTTTAACATACGAGTTAAGCAGAGTAGTACTGTTTGGGACCTGTTTGAATTAGGATCCTGCACTGTCACCACTGAAAGGGGCTTAGAGATCATCTCCTTTCAGAAATGAAAATAAGAAAGGGTAAGCAAGTAACCCAGGGTCATCACACATACAGGCCAGAGACCACGTCTCCTGCCTCTCAGTCCAGTGCTCGGGTGGCCCACAGCACTGTAACTTCCATACCTGCCTTCGTGTGTTCACGGTGGCCCCATCATGGCAAGCACGGTAACTCAATAGTAAACTCCAAACCATATTATTGGCCCTTTGTTTTTTGTTTTGTTTTGTTTTCGTTTTAATGAATAATCCATGTAATAGAAGAAAACACGCGAAACTCCGACATGAGAAGCTCGCCATCACCACCTTCTGGCCCACTGCTGCCAATAAAGCCAAACACAGTTCACTGTGGTCACAGATATGAAAAATGATCAGGGGTCACTGGGTTTTTAGTGCTGTCCCCCAACTAACACGGAAAGGCTGAGTTGTGGTGTGAAGAAGATGTTGAATTTGAAACCATGTGTTAAAAAAAAATCATAGAACCTGGACTTTAATCATAAAGATCATTTTACCAAAGCATATTTTTAAAAGGCTGTGAAACATTATGCAACATTTGCATGGTTTAATTATGAGTTTAGAAAAGCCTAGCACAACTTTTTCACTACAGTAAAACATGACAGAGCATGAATCATGGCATAATACTTTATGCTTACTGTAGTTTTAGACATGGGGTTAGGGGTGCTGGGCTGTCTACACAACAACGCATGAATTACTGTACTGCAATTCACACCCAAAGGGCTTTATGACAATTATAAAACCTCTTGTTTGCTTTTTAAATGATTAAAATATTTGAATACTAGATATATTCACTTTGTAAATACGTGTATCCAGGACATGTGCATGTCTTATGGAAAATATCTGAGTATATAATTTTATTTTCACTTGGAGCAAAATACTTGTAGCAGTATGGGAATGTTAAACAATCTGCTATTGCTATTTGCTTTCAGTTGCTGGAAACACTGTTAGCTGTAAGATTATGCAGGATCTCTGACTGTAGTTGAACACTTATTTTCCACTGAGTCTGGAATGGACAGGCTCTTTATTCCTCGCCATCCCCTCAATTCTCTGAAATTCAGAAGAAAATGAAGACCTTTCTTTAGTAGTAGATTTCAAAGATTCTAAGTTAAAATATTTCCCCAGGTTCTTCAAAATTCAAAATTAAAAAGTCAGTTATTTTAAAGAAAAGAAAGAAGTAGATCAGTATGAGGGAAACCGGGTAGAGGCTCTCGGGAGAAGAGTCGAGAAGGCAGACCTGGCTCTCCATCGACTTGATTCTCTTCTCACGGTGACAGCTTCAAAGGCATAATAGACAAGGGACACTTTAACTGGAAGTGAAAAGCCCCAGAGCGAGGAGGTGTGGACAATGTATAACGAGTAGGAATAACTCATTTCTTTATGTCACGACACACAGAAAACTGACACCTGTTGTTTTCCTAAGGAACTTTGCTGCTCTTTCCGTATTTACTCCCAGCATCATGAACCCCTGGCTATGAAGACCCTTTGGAGTTAGCTAGTTTGCTGTCACCTCTGTCTACAAAGAAGGTGGAACACAAAGAGAAAATTAGCATTTAATTCTAAGACAGAGATGTAAAGCTATCTTATGGTGAGACAGTGGTTGATTTTTACATTTTTCTTACACATTTTGCCTAAGAATAGAAGGTGTTGGGTTTTTTTTTCCTCCTCTGCAAACAGTATGATGCTTTTGAAAACTAAGACTCCTATGAATGCTGGAGTCAAATTTACAAAATGCTTTTTACCTAAATCTTCTGAAGTCAGATCTTTGTCTCTTCTCTCGCCCAGGCCTCTTTTGTTGTTGTTGTTGTTAACATCTTTATTGGAGTATAATTGCTTTACAATGGTGTGTTAGTTCCTGCTTTATAACAAAATGAATCAGCTATACATATACATATACATATACAAATGTTCCCATATCTCTTCCCTCTTGCATCTCCCTCCCACCCTCCCTATCCCACCCCTCTAGGTGGTCCCAAAGCACCGAGCTGACCTCCCTGTGCTATGTGGCTGCTTCCCGCTAGCTATCTATTTTACATTTGGTAGTGTATATATGTCCATGCCACTCTCTCACTTCGTCCCAGCTTACCATTCCCCCTCCCCGTGTCCTCAAGTCCATTCTCTACGTCTGCGTCTTTATTCCTGTCCTGCCCCAGGTTCTTCAGAACCATTTTTTTTTTTTAGATTCCATACATATATGTGTTAGCATGTGGTGTTTGTTTTTCTCTTTCTGACTTACTTCTCTCTGTATGACAGACTCTAGGTCCATTCACCTCACTACAAACCAGGCCTCTTTTAATGGCAATCTGTAAAATACTTGCTCAACATTCTGCCCTTTAAAAGTTGCAAACTTGAGGTCTTTAGAAAAAGTGGAAGACATCTCTGTTAGTCTGGGTTGATAGAGGCAGCTCTGCACTGCCGGGTTTGTGAACTAGTCATCTGGCCTTGTTGCCAGTTTCCTAGCCAGACTTTCTTTTCAGTTATCCCTGGGAGAGAGTTCACCTGAACAGAAAACATTTAAAAGCCACAGAATATTTTTGCCAAAGGTACAAAAAGAAGACCCAAACCCTCGCACTCTTTTGCGCTTACTGAGTACAGAGAGACGGGTGATCGCCTGATAATGATAACCACGATTACTGGTAAAGCTGGGCAGTCAATACGTGCAGTCAACGGTCCGAATGTTAACACTTCTACCTGGAAAGCATAAATCAGCCTCTCTCATCAGTAGTGTGATTAAAAAAAACCTTTGGAAGGAACAGTTAGCAGAGGAAAATCTTCAAGAATCAAACATAAATTATATTTCAGTATCATTTTGGGGGGAAATCATCAGACAAAAGCAAATACTGGGACATAAGGAGGCTTATTCAACACTGGTAAACAGGCCACAAACATGTATTAGATTTAAACAAAGGTAGCTGTTTTTTTATTAAAAGGTTTTATTTTTCTAAATCCTGACCCACTCTACATGTAAGTGACCTCCCTGATTCTCTGCAGATACAAGGCAGATCCAGCCGTCCCCACCATGGTCCTACGAGCAGTCCTACCAGTACCTGGGACCCATTGCCTCTCCTTCTGTCCACCCAGCAACACCCATCTCGCCTGGACGGGCCAGCGGCATGACAACCCTCTCTGCAGAGCTTTCCAGTCGACTCTCAAGTAAGCTGCTTGAAAATACACTCTTTGAAGTCCGGCTGCAGTGGAAGGTTCTGGAGACCAGACGGGATGCATGAACGGGGTGGTTTTGATTGGATACAGTACGGTTTAAAGACAAGGCTGTCTATCTCTAAGTCCCCCGCCCACGCGCTGATTTTCCTTGACACTCAGGGGCAGAGATTACCTCCAGATGTGAAGGTAGAAGTGGCCTGGAAAAAGGGGATTCCTTGGGCGTTTGGGGGCGCTCACATTTGGCAGGCACGGGTGGCAGCTGAAGGGTCAGTGACAGAAAAGGCCAAAGTAGTCAGCTTCTGGGCCTCAGATGGGACTGATCCATCTTGTGGTGGCGAGCTTTCACAGGCCACGTGAACAGCGCACTGGGACACACATGGAGTGGGACGCACATCTACCCCAACGGGACACTCCCAACTAAGAGCCGCTTATATCAGGTTTGAGGAACAGACTGGAAAGCTCAGGTGTCGTGGTCGGCATAATTGTTGTTAATACGTGCTCATTAAACCTAGTCATTTAACCTATGAGACCTTTGGGCTTGGCACTCACCTTTGCTTGTGGGCAGGGAAATCAGAGTTACAGAGAAAAATTCCTTTGTTGAAAGCAAAAAGAAGCAACTCCCTGTTTGGGGCTTTGAAATTGGAGCTGGACCAGACTGTGAAAATACTTCAGAGGACTTCAGCAGTAGGAAGCCTGAGAACACACTTCTGGGGAAGGGCGGCTGTTTTTGCTTTTCAGCTCCTGGAATCAGATTATAGCAGATCAGGGGCAGGCAAAGGGGCAAAGGCATTGCGTCTGCCATTTCACGTGTGGTGTAATGCTGCGTTTTGTGGACGACTGTGATTATTTGAGATTTCCCCAAATGCTTCAGCTTCTTCTCAGAGCTTCACAGAATCCCTCTCAGCTTCTCAACAGCAGCAGTGCTGACACCTGGGACCAGATGATTGTTCACTGTCGGGGGGCAGTCCTGTGCACTGCAGGGTCTTCATCAGTGTCTCTGGCCTCTAGATGCCAGCAGCACCCCCAGTCACGGCAACCAAAAATCACCAGACGTTGCCAAATGTCCTGAGGGCCACGCTGCCCCACAGTTCAGAACTGTCTTCTTGGGCGAGGTAGTGGAATAGGAAAGCCAACTTCGTCGCCCAGTTTCCACATTATTTTCAGCCACTGTTGCCAAGAATTTCAAGGCAGCTGCCGGGCTAAGGAGTTAAGGGACTAGTGTAGGAATTATGAAGCCCATTCAGCTTGCTGTTGTCGTAGAAGCTCTGTCCCCTCGGTACTGGTCTGCTTCCAAAGGCACTTGTCATCTTTCACTGTTTCTCCTTCTTGCTGGCACTGCTCTGCCCACTGGCTGTGGTCTACATCTGAAGCAATTACTGTTTCTCTTGGAAATGTCCCTGCTGTGGGTCTGTCCCTTGGAATTTATTTCATACGTCTTTTGACTTGGTCAGCACCCAAGATCATCGGCACCTGACAGGCCAAGAACCCTAAGGGCCAGCTGTTCTGGCTGACCAGTTCAGATGGAAGGGTGACTTCTTTTTTTATAGGAATGAGTAACACGTGCCCTCCCAAATCCCGTCTCACAGTTACACTTCTGAATAGCCTGGACTTCAGTTAGCCAAGGAGCAATGGAAGGGCATTTTATGGCATGAGGGTATGAGGGAGATAAAAACCGCATCCCATTTCAGCACCCAAGCGTGACCCTGCGCTGTCTTGGAGGGTGGACCCAGGAGAATGCCAGAGGAGCTTTCACCGGTGGCAGGGCATAGCACGGGAGACTGCTCTTCACCTTGGCAGGTCTCCGTCTGAGAAATCGAGGCTGGAGCCCAGGCCTGAAAAGTGTCGTCATCTACCTGTGGGCAGGAGGGGTCTGGGATACTTAAAAGAGAAGTGGCTGCTTTGAGAGCCTGCTTTCCTTGAATCCCGCCCCCCAGCTCAGCTCTGTGCTCTGCCCCTCTCCCCACCCCCAGCGCCACCTGGGCTTCCTTTGGCCGGAGAGACCTGTGCTCTGTGTCTGTCTCTTACCTTTGCAGACAGACTCCACACCTTGTCTGAAAAGAGTTGTCATCTGGAGGTTTTCTTTTCTTTTTTTTAAATAATGTTTAGCTGCCAACCTGGGCGACAGACAGCATGCATTAATCTGAGTCATGCAAGATCCTTTTAAGGCAGCCATTATCTGCTCAGGCTGTTTAATCCTTCGGGGGCAGTGGGAGGGGCCCAGAGTAAGGCTGCTTTCATCCACAACAAGCTGCAGAATGAAGACTTGAGCTGTCATGGCAAATATTTAGCTCCATCGGTGGGGCAACATTTCCAACTAAAATACCTGTACCGCCTAATCCCCAGATTTCCTACTGTTTAAAAGCTCCCTGTGAATATCAGGGGTCCCAACCTCTGCCCACACTGTTACCGAATAAGGGGGCACCAGCCCAGCCAAAAGGACAAAGGAGCTAAGGCCGGGTGGGTGAACTGTGCGTCACTGGTGGGGCTTGCTTGGTAGGGGGTGTCAGACTGGACATAAAAATGAAAACAAATATTTTAATAGGTCACTTGGATCTGAGCCCACCTAGTGGGCCGAAGTTGTTTTGTTATCACAATGTGTGTGTAAAGGACAATTTGGCCGAACGGATGGTCTTCTGTAGCGTGACATTGGTACTATGTGGCCAGAAGAAGAATCACAGGCAACATCTAAGATCTTCCAGATATTCTGCCCACAAGTGAAAGAACTATTTTCTCCTGACAGCTGAGACCATAACATCATTCCATTACTTATGTCCGTGACAAATCATGGGCTCACTTGGGATTCCAGTAACTTGCTGTCATCACCAGGTTACCACACAGCAGTTGGAACAGACTGGCAGAGCATGTCCAGACACAGTCATGAAACAGGGTGACCTTTCATTCATTTTCCAGTGGATTCACCTTTTTGTCTCATGGCAAATGAAGCAAGAGGAATAATGGGTGGAGTCATTTATTTGTGTCCAGAGGATTGCATCAGATGACAACAAATTGACTGTATTTGCTTAATGCTTCTCCCTGGACTATAGAAATCTAACTGGAAAAATGGAGTAAAGCTTCCTGTTAACTCTCAAGTATGTCACAGCTCTCTGTGTCAACACAAACAAGTGACACAGGGCTTGCTCACAGAAGGCCCCAGCGGGCAGGGACAAACCCTGTGGAATGAGGTGCGGCCTGGCTTCAGGACGGGCTAGAGAGTGTCCGTGGAAGGGCTGCCCTAGAACCACTGTCAGTTTGCAACCTTTTCCCTGCCCACACGTCTGACTCGCTTTGAAAAGGTTAACAGGAGTGTTTGTTTCAGAGTCAGACTCCTGGTTTCCTCATCAGCGGAGAGATTTGCTGCGGACTTCTGTTGTTCCTCTAATTACCTCTCTGATGAAGAGTATATCCCCTCATCAGAGGCACCCCAAATTTACAGGAGTTCACTTGGAGGGAGGGAAGGGGAGGGGGAGAGAGAAAGAGAGAGCGCAAGAACGAGAACACTAGCTCTCCCTGCTGGAATAACAGGCTTGAAATATGAGGAAGCTGATCAACAGCCGATGCCATCCAAAAACAGATTAATCCACCCGATGGCTTTCCTTTCATAGCAAGGTTTTGGCTCAGTCAGGTTTCTCTGTGGGCCTAAACACAAAAGGACACAGGCCACATGCCATCTTGAGCTTGGAGTTATTTTGTATGTTGATTTGAGAACTGATAAATTTTAAAACATTCAGTTCTTGCCTCTGCTCTGTTTTGTTGCTGTCTTTTGGGTTTGCTGACGTAGACTACGGTCCTGGCCTGGTCATTTAATGCATAATTCTGAAAAACAGAAACTACCCCAGGACACCATCCTACATGCACAGTGGTGGTTCTCAGTGGGGGCCGGGGACTTTTGCCCCCCTCACCCCTACCCCCAGGACATTTGGAAGGTCGGGAGACACATTGTTGTCTGTCACAAAGGGGGGAGTGGGGCTCACTACTGACATCTGCTGGGCAGAGGCCAAGGATGCTGCCAAACATCCATCCCAGGCCCACATCACCCCAACAAAGCTGGCCCCAAATGTCAGTAATGCCACTGTTGGGAAACTGATCTACAGGACACATCCTAACACCCAAACCCCCGAGTGGTTCCCAAGGGCAGCCTGTGGTTAAGGAAAACGCAAAAAGATGCCACAAAGGACAGCCAGAGCCAGTCCGTGGAATGGTAAATGCATCATCCTAACCAAATGAGTTTTATAGACAAAGCTTTGCCATTTCTGGTAGAATTTCAACATGTACAAAAACGGAACAGATAAGTCAAGGTCCTGCTGCCACTCCTCTTAACAAACAGTTGATGCATCTTAGAGAAAAACACGTGAAACTGACGCTGTACTGTTTCTAAAACTGTGGAACTAGTCTGAAGGTAGATATGGGAGATAAAGAGTGATGCGACGGTTCACGGACCACCCACTCCCAGTCACTACTATGGCGTGCATCAGCTTCAACCACAGGAAACGGCCATTTTTTAACTATTCCGGGCCTACCGAAACAGCAGTTTTAAACGTATTATAACGTATTAAAATGTTATTACATATTAATATTGTTATGACAATACCGTATTACGTATATATATTCTATTAATCTATTAATGCATCCATTATATTAGTTCTAGTGTTACATTGTTTTGTTATATATTGTTATATTAATATCACCGATTAAATGTACATTACTACTGATATATTAATATATTGATTACATAGAGAGGTGGCAAACTTTTTTCCGCAAAGGGCCAGATTCTAAATATTTTAGACTTTCTGAGCCCTCCAGTCTGGCCCTCCAGTCTCTGCCATGACCACTCAACTCTGCAGCGGTGATTTAAAAGGAGCCATACATAATACATAAAAGAATGAGTCAGGCTCCTTCCAATAGAACTTAATGTATGAACACTGAAATTTAAATTCCATATCATTTTCACGTCAGGACATCATCTTTTGATATTTTTTTCCTTTTCAACCATTTAGAAAAGTAAAACTCATTGTTAGCCTGTGGGCTTACAAAAATTGGTAGCTGGTGGATCTGGCAGGTGGGTTTGCCAACCCCGGAGTTACAGAAATATGTTTATATTAAGCAAGTTATATTAAGCAAGTATTATATCATATACCGTATTACGTTGCATCAGATCGTATATTACCATCATCATCGTATCAGCTGTCTGGGCAGCAGCATTCTGGGTAATCCTCCCGCGAGCGGGCCGGAGGGGGAAGGGACGTAGCCTCCTTGAACCCCAGTCTCACGATACTTTTCTCTCCCGCCCTGCAGCCGCGCCCGACCTGACGGCCTTCGGCGACCCACGCCAGTTTTCCGCGCTGCCCTCCATCTCCGACCCCCGCATGCACTACCCCGGCGCCTTCACCTACTCCCCAACGCCCGTCACGTCGGGCATCGGCATCGGCATGTCGGCCATGAGTTCGGCCACGCGCTACCACACGTACCTGCCGCCGCCCTACCCCGGCTCGTCGCAGGCGCAGGGCGGCCCGTTCCAGGCCAGCTCGCCGTCCTACCACCTGTACTACGGCGCGTCAGCCGGCTCCTACCAGTTCTCCATGGTGGGCGGCGAGCGGTCGCCGCCGCGCATTCTGCCGCCCTGCACCAACGCCTCCACCGGCTCAGCGCTGCTCAACCCCAGCCTCCCGAACCAGAACGACGTGGTGGAAGCCGAGGGCAGCCACAGCAACTCCCCAACCAACATGGCGCCCGCTGCGCGCCTCGAGGAGGCCGTGTGGCGACCCTATTGAGGCTGCGCACGCGCTCTCCGTGCGGCCGGGCGTCGTCCCGGAAGCGCCTCCTTCGGGCTCCCGCCTCGTGTGCTCGGGGAAACCCGCGTGGGCCCGGCCGCCGGCCCCGGGGAGCGCACCGCTGCCAACTGCCATGGTGATGTCGCTCCGGGCGGGGCCTCGGGGCCACCTGTGCTTCTCAAGTCCCTGCAGTTCGCAATTGCCCTTGGCCCATCTCAGATTTTTCTAACCTGATGCAACTTGAGGGTGTCCGCTTCACCACGCCGTGGACACGCTGTAAGGCAAACAGAAAGGTTCCCAGAGGGAAACTGTGAATGCTTCTGATTTAGCAATGCTGTGAATAAAAGAAAGATTTTATACCCTTGACTTCACTTTTTAACCAAGTTGTTTATTCCAAAGAGTATGGAATTCGGGTTTTTCGGGGGGGGGGGGGT
>NW_006771034.1:1146568-1151428 GCF_000442215.2 Lipotes vexillifer
GGGGGGGGGTTTGGTGGGTGGGGAGATGCAACTCATTCTGTTTGGCATCTAATTCATATTTTTAATTTTCTTTTGCAGCACCTTATAAATTGCAAAATGCGTATTTGCATTTGGGGTGGTTTTTATTTTTATATATACATAAATTTGAGCTTGCTTCTTTCTTGCTTTGACAAATGAAAGAAATATGATTCCTTTTTCTGTACGTTTTATTTAACTTTTTTTTGTACTTTTTTTTGTAGTTGTTTTTTGAGAGACGGCTACAGCTTTGGGTCATTTTCAACTACTGTATTCCCACAAGGAATCCCTAGGTATTTATGTATCTTGATGTTTAGACACTTACTTAATGTGTTGATACTTTTTTATTATTTAAATGTACTTATATTAAGAAGAAAAATAGCAAGTACTACAGTTTTTGTTTTCGATAGTAGCCAAAGTTAACTGTATCACATTGAAGAAAGTTGGAAAAAAAGGATGGGTAATGTGATCACTTGGTTATCTAAATATTGTTTACATTAAACTCCCTTTAATGTTAATCAAACGAGTTGGTAGCTAACGCAGCAATGTTTTTAGTAGGCTTTTTAGATACTGAGGGTCACTCCAAAGATCTAAAGTATGGAATTTTCTGCCAAGCTCAACAAAGGGTCTCATATCTGACTCCCTCCCTTCAAACAGAGAAGGTCAAATCTGGTTCCAGAGGGTTCACGCAGATGCCATGATTGCACCTCTGGAGAGGATTTATTTTCTGCCTAGGGGTTTTCTCACTCCATGGCCTCTTGTTAATGTCAGACATGCTTTGTAACAGAATGAATCCGAAGTAAGCTGTGTGGAGGAGCTGTAGCCACATGGAAACAGAGTGGATGAATTCAGGGGTTCCTTAACTGCTTGATTCTGGAGATCAAGAGAGGAGATCATCTGAATCTAGGGTTCAGATTTTTTTAGCACCAAGAAAATATTCCTCTTTGATACAGTACCTGTTCATTGATGCAGAACGAAACTTGTGGCTGTCCCCCAAGGCTGGGAGTGGAAGGGGCTAGACCGGATGCCTTTGACAGCTGAAGGTCTCCAGCTCAGTTTTCATAGGGTGGGCCCAGAAGCAGGCCTGAACAAGCCAAATCCCCTCCGTGTGCCTCAGTGGAGTCATGTGGGAGAGCATCGTCCCACCTGTGCAGGACCCTGTCCCATGCTGCTCACTGACCACCCATCTTTGTGTTGTTCTCACTGGGCTGAGACCCTATACCCTGTAGGGTGTGTGCACTTTTACCCGTGCATCAGCATGACAGGGAAGATTCATGTCACTGCTGCCCATGGCTACAATCCAAACATACCCAATGTCACTGTAAATTTTATGGCACTATTTTTATTGGAGGATTTGGTCAGAATGCAGTTGTTGTACAACTCATAAATACTAACTGCTGATTTTGACATATGTGTGCTCAAAAATGATCTGGTTGTTATTTAATGTACCTCTTAAATTAGTTGAAACGATTTCAGGTCAACTCTGAAGAGTATTTGAAAGCAGGACTTCAGAACAGTGTTCGATTTTTATTTTATAAATTTAAGGATTCAAATTAGAAAGATCTTTGGCTGCAGGCAGCAAAACAGCTGGTCTTATTTAAAACAACTTGTTTTTGAGTTTTCTTATATATATATATATATATATATTATTATACACAAATGCAGTAGCACTTTGGTAAGAATAAAAGAGTAAAGCAGTTTGTGTTGTCAGTCAGGTCTTTCTTATCTAGAAAAGAGCTAAAGCAGATCTTGGAGAAACTCAATATATTTATTTTCATTTTAGGCATAATTCTCCCTCCATGACACATTTTCATGTTTTATTCTATGTTACATTTTTACAGCAAAATGACCCTTAAATGTCAGTAAATTTAAAACTCTTTATTTCTGAAAAGGACCATTAGCCCATTTGCCCCAAATTCAACATTCTTTTCATGATCAGCCTTCTTTTCATGATCAACGTTCTTTTCAGCACGTTGCCTTATCTGACCTGACAAAATGTTGGTTAAAAAAATGAAGGAAAAAAATGTATACTTTTCAGTTCAGTTCTGGTACCTGAAGATATTCCAACTCAAAATCAGCCCAATGCCCTACAAGGGAAATCAGATAATCTCTCACATTGAATCTTCACTCTCAAAGCCATGTGTGAGGAGAGCTAGTCACTCTGTCGTGGACCCACAGGTTTGGCCATTCAGAGTTTCACAGACCCTAACCAGCATGTATAGTATTTAATCTTTCCAGAAGAAAAAAAAAAAAAAAATCAAACCTTAGTTGTTGGAGATAGGTCTCATACTTAATGCATTTTTCCCCTGAGGAATTCCATTCTATTGCCTTCAGGTTAAATTAAGGTGGTCCTTTTATCAAGTAGATCCTTAAGCCAATTAAGTAATAACTGGATGTATCTGGGAGCACTGGTCCAGGAGAAGAAAGATTAAATAGCCATCTTTACTGCTCGTTCATGCCCTTATTTATAATTTTAACATAGACATATTTCAGTTATTTTTGTTTTTCTCACTATCTAAAAATACTTCTATTTTTCTCCCTCTCTGCCCCCCGCAATTATCTCCCTTTATTTTTATCCCCATCCCTCCTCCAAATCCCACCTCTTCCCTCCTCCATTCTCCAGTTTTGTGTAAGGAGATAGCACGCACACCCATCCCAACACCAAACACGTTTCCTCCCTTTACATAAAGGAACATAGTGAGTCAGCCTTTCTCCTGTGTATGGGTTTCTTCCAGCGGAATGGAGACATTGCCAACCATTTTGGATCTGCTTGCTGTCCAAGTGCAGCAATAGAAGCCTTCCTGGGCAAATTACAATCAGTGACTTAACAGACAGCCTTTCTGCTGCCTAGGGTTTCTGTGCAGATAAACCGAAATGCTCTGATTAGAAAGGAAATGAATGGTTTCACTCAAATGTACTGCAATTTAGGACTGCAGATTTCTGTCTTGAAATACCTGTTTCCTTGGGACATTCTGTCCTGGTGATTTTTGTTTTTGGTGTTTTGTGTTTTCTGGGGTATGACATGTTTGGGGTCTTTTATACATGAAAAGTCGGTTTAACAATGATATCAGAAAACATTTTTTATATCTGAACAAAATGCCTTTTTGTTTACCTGCAGTATATAGTCTTTTGGGACTTTTTGTTTGTCTGTTTCTTTGTTTGGAGTTTTCCCCACCCTTTAGCCAGATCAGTATTGATGAGGCTGATCATTTGGCATTGTTTTTTCCTTCCAGAAGAGTTGCATCAAGAAAGTTAATTGTATTTATGTATGTAAATAGATTTTAAGCTTCATTATAAAATATTGTTAATACCTGTAATAATTTTTTTTCAATTTTTTGTGTGTGTTTCTAAGGATATTTCTTATGTTTGCTAAATACTGTAGACAAAAAAAAAAACCTGCTTCTTTCTACTTTGTTTATTTTAGACTTAAAAACGAGCTACTTTTTATTCACTTTTGTAAAGAGCTAATAGCATGGTTCTAATTTTTTTTTTAAGAAGTTCACTTTTTGTTCTGGGGAAATGAATGTGCAAAAAAAAAAAAACCTGTTGGTTATTTGTGCTATTCTGGATGTATAAAAATCAATGGAGAAAAATAAACTTCCAAATTGAAATGACAGTATAACACATCTATTGAAAAAGTAACGATGGGAAATGCACACTACTTGACTAGGCTCCACCTCGTGTCTATCTGTGTAGCAGTTACTGGATCTGTTCCCAAAGCATCCTGGAAATTTGTGTGTGGTTTCTTTCTCCCTCGTACTAACCTAGTGAACATTTTCTGCAAGGGAACTGCCAATCTTGAGTTTTAAACCAGATACATTGTGAGAGGACACCCCAGAAGCCCCTCTCCGAGGTGTTTCTAGGTAGCGCAGGAGAGCAGACGCTCCACTGTGCGTGATTCCACTCACTGCACGTAGTCACAGTGGCTGCCCCCTCTGCCAGGAGCATCCACCAGGCCCAGTCTGTGCAGGGCAGCTGGACTGCTGCTGCCCAGGAACCACTGGGCCTTACTTTCTTTGTACCACAGTTTCTTCTGTAAATCCAGTATTATAACTAGTGAATGACAAATAAACAGTTTGGCAACTACATACACCATAGCACATTGGTTTTGTCTTTCTCTGAGATGGAGGGCTGGGAAGCCAACTGATGCCCCCTGCAGCACACGGGAAACCACCTTCAACGGGCAGTTTATAGTCTGCAAGCTGAAGTGTGTGCCTCTTCCTCCCAGGGCCTCCCGCTGCCGACAGCACCATGGCCTAGGCACAGCCCAGGCTCCCAGGGTTGCTGCTGTGGGTATGAAGGAACACCGAAACATGCATAAACGGCATAAATGCCTGTCTTACAAAAGAAAGGAATTAAGTGGGATTTTCAAATACAAGGTGGAAAGGGTGTATGTTGAACCTGAGGCCGGACACCCTTACCCACCTCCATTTCTGTAAATTTCAGGAGTCAGCCCTGATGCCTGTGATGGGGAGTTGTTTATAAGGGCTTCCCTCACCACCAGCCCTGTGCAGAGGAGTATTAGTATTTCAGTCTCAAGGCTCTGTGTGATCCAAGGTACCTCCCAGCCAAGGACTGGGCTAAAGCTGCTTCCCAGCTCTTGCCATTGCCACCTCATGGTATGCAAGTGACCTACAGGATGGCCACACACAATGTCAGGAACCTAATCAAGTGGGATCAAAAGAAATCACGGGGCTTGCCTGGTGGCGCAGTGGTTGAGAGTCCGCCTGCCGATGCAGGGGACGCAGGTTCGTGCCCCGATCCGGGAAGATCCCACATGCCGCGGAGCGGCTGGTCCCGTGAGCCATGGCCGCTGAGCCTGCGCATCCAGAGCCTGTGCTCTGC
>NW_006771034.1:1151637-1184144 GCF_000442215.2 Lipotes vexillifer
CCGGAGCCTGTGCTCCGCAGCGGGAGAGGCCACAACAGTGAGAGGCCCGCGTACAGCAAAAAAAAAAAAAAAAAAAAAAAAAAAAAAGGAATCACGGGCACTTCCCTGGCTGTCCAGTGGTTAAGACTTTGCCTTCCAACGTAGGGGGTGCGGGTTCAGTCTCTGGTCAGGGAACTAAGATCCCACATGGCTTGTGGACAAAAAACCAAAACGTAAAACAGAAGCAATATTGTAACAAATTCAATAAAGACTTTAAAAATGGTCCACATCAAAAAAAAAAAAAAAAAAAAAACCTTAAAAAAAGAAAAGAAATCACAGACGTAGGAGTTAATGGCTAATGAGCAGGGGCAGGAAACGGGTGGAAGGACTGGGTTATTATACATTCCGAAAGGGAGCCTAGGGGAGCTGCTGGAAGCATGTACTCAGGGTTTGAGTTCTAGTTCTGTCTCACACAAGGGAACAAGTTAAACTAGTGGCCTAGTTTTTCTCACCTGTAAAATAGAGATAATACTGTTTTAAGTTATGAAATTTAAATAAGTTAATACATATCAAACACTTTAAAAAGTGCTTGGCACATAATACATGCTCAATAAATGTTAAATACACAAACTGATACCACGTTATTAAACATGTAAATAATATCAAATAGCAAGTTTAAATGACTTCCACTTTGCCCAATCCCTGCTTTGCTCTTGCTGTTCACTGTTTCATGTTCACCATTCCAGACTCTTTTCTATAACCGTAACATACACCATGTATTTAATCTACACCTAAGCAAAAAGGCATCAGATGATACATATCATTGCATAGGTTTTTCACTTAATATGTATACAGCGTGCATGCTTCCACATCAGTCAGCTTAGATCTCCATCATTCTTTTTAATGACTGCACTGCATAGCATTTCATGGTTGTACTAATCCATTTACCCCTTCATTTATTGCTGGACATCTAGGTTGCTCCCAACATCTTGCTATGACAACAGTTCTCTGTATATATCTTAGCACCTTGTGCTAGAACTTTTGTACATTTAAAAGCAACTGCTGGTTCAAAACAGTTTTACATTTTGACAGGTACCTCCAGATACCTGTTACAGAAGGTTTTATTGAATTAGATTTCTAGGGTCAGGGCCCTGTACTAGGAAGAAGAAAACAGAAACTTGCCAGGTAGATGCTTGATTGCTGTCTGTAGCAGGCGTTTAATCCAGACCTTAGTGTCAGAGAGATTTTGGATCTTCTGACAAAGTGCTCAAAGCATTCCAGAGGAGGAGTGTCGGCCTGAAGAAAAAAATTACAACGAACATTTTTCAAGTGCCTACTACAAACCGGGCTCTGGTTTAAGCACTTCACATATGCCAGCTTATTCAGTTCTGACACTGGCCCCATGGGAGAGATCCTGTTGTTGTCTCCATTTTGCAAATAAGGAGACTGAGGTCCATGAGGTTAAGTAATTCACATGGTCCCACGGCTATTGGAGGAGCAGCACTCCAGCCCGGGACCCCCTGCTCTTAATCATTCTTCTATACTGAAGCTCTGAGAGACGCTAGACATTCCTTGATGACAAAAGAGTTGTCTAAACCTTCAAGGGTGGCCGGGCTCTTCAAATAATGCTGCTTCTTGCTAGTCTGAAAAGCAGAAGGGAGAGATGATTGTGGGAGGGTTTCTGGTAAAGGGGGGCAGGGCTTGGAGCCCACAGGGCTTCCATGGAAATGGTTCAACCCTGCTCAGTGCTCGAGACCGGGGAGGGGTTCCAGATTAAAATCTCCTTTCCTGCAGGACCGAGCATGTCAGGCAGACCCCGTGAATTCTGAGGGGAAGCCTCTGCAGGAGTCCTCCACACCTTCCTGAGTCTGCCCTCCATTTATCTATTTATTTTCAATTAATAAATTAGATTTTTAGGACAGTTTTAGGTTTACAGAGGAACTGAGCAGATAGTATGGAGAGTTCCCATCTCCCCGACCCCTACACATACCTCCTGACACCATCACACAATTTCCTGGGTTATTAACATCTTAAACATTAAGGTGGTACGTTTGCAACAACGAATAAGCCAATATTGATACCTCATTATTAACTAAAGTCCATAGTTTATTCAGATGTCCTTTTTCTGTTCCAGGGTCCAACATTACATTTCATTGTCAGAGCTTCTTAGGCTCCTCTGGGCTGGGACATTTTCTCAGACTTCCCTTGTTTAGGAGGGTCATGATACTTTTGAAGAGTACTAGTCAGGTGTATCGTAGGATGCCCCTCTATCAGAATTTTCTGCTGTTTTCTCTCGTGACTTGACTGGGGTTATGGGTTTGGGGAAGACGATCACAAAAGTACCGTGCTATTCTTACCGTATCATACCAAGTGTATGTACTATCAACATGACTTATGACTGTTGATGTTCACCTTGATCAGCTGCTGGGGAGTGGTGTTTGCCAGGTTCTCCTCTGTAAAGGTACCCTTTACTTCCCCCTTTCTGTACTGTACTCTTTGGAAGGAACTCCCTACACACAGGCCACGTTTAAGAAATGGAAAATGATGCTCTCCCTCCCTTGGCTGGAGCAGCTCTACCAGCAGGTGTCAAGCCCTGTGGGATGCAAGGGCCAGATGCTCCCAGCATGAAGCACTCTCTCTGCTCCGTAGGGGATGGGCAGCTCCCCTTTCTTCTGAGCGCTTGTGCACCCCCCTTCACCCCCCCAGCCTAGAGAATCCAAAGGTTCAGCGTTCTAGAAGCATCTCCATGTTGCCTCTCACTTTGGGCCCACTTTGGACAAAGCCAAGTTCCCCCCACCCACCGGCAACCAGAGGATGCTGATAAAATCCTCACCAAAGTATCCAAATGTGGCCTATGACCACAAGAGGTCACCACCAATTTTTCTTTTCCTTTTTCTTTTCTGTTTCCTTCCTTCCTTCCTTCCTTCTTCCCTCCCTCCCTCTCCTTCCTTCCTTCTTTCTTTCTTTCTCTTTCTTTCCTTCTTTCTTTCTTTCTTTTTTCTTTCTTCTTTCCTTCCTTTCTTTCTTTCTGTTTCTTTCTTTCTTTCCTTTCTTTCTTTTTCTCTCTTTCTTTCTTCCTTTCTTTCTTTTTTCTTTCTTCCTTCCTTTCTTTCTTTCTGTTTCTTCCTTTCTTTCTTTCTTTCCTTTCTTTCTTTTCTTTCTTTCTTTCTCTTTCTTTTTTCTTTCTTCCTTCCTTCCTTTTTGTTTCTTCCTTTCTTTCCTTTCTTTCTCTCTCTTCCTTTCTTTCTTCCTTTCTTCTTCTTTCTTTCTTTCTTTCTTTCCTTTCTTTTCTTTTTCAGTTTGGCACCATTGGCTGAGCTTTGTCTTATGCCCTGACAGAATTCTCCACATATTTGTTCAAAACCAGCCCACCTTGTGTCCATGACTTACCTTAGGAAGGGTCTCAGCATCCTAGATCCCAGCATCCTAAGGGAACTTTGAATCCACCCCTCTCTCTGATGCACAAATACCTGTCCCCACCCCTGGGGGTTTCTCAGGAATAGGTGTGCCTCCTTCTTGACATATTACAGAACTAAGTTCCCAGCTCATTTTTACAAAGGGAGAGGAGGTGGCATGGAATGTGTTTACTGCTCAGGCAGGAGGAGTATTAGTCGTGGGCCAAATTTTAACATTAGAAATTAAATTTTGCATACTTTAAATTCTCCCTCGTTTCCATTTCACTGATGCTGTTGTAAGGATTAATTAATGTTTTGAAAGCGTTTTGAAGATGAAAAGTCTCACACGCATACAAAGTACGATTATTTATTATTACAAATAATTGTATGAGACCACTTTCTTCCTTGATTACATGAGGGTTTCTGCAGGTAGTTAAAAGCTGCAGTGTCTCTCTTACAGAATAGCTGCCTTCATCAAAAATGTATCCTATGGCAGTGAAGCACAGAGTCCTTTCCCTCCTAAAGGGGGAGGCAGACCCCAAACCAATGAACAAGTAATACACTGTATGTCAGAGGGCATTATCATTTCCTGGGATTGCTGTAACAAAGTACTACAAACTAGATGGCTTCAAACAACAGATATTTAGTCTCACAATTCTGGAAGCCAGAAGTCCAAGATCAAGACGTTGGCAAGGCTGACTCTGTCTCTAGACTCTGAGGGAGAACCTGATGCTTACCCCAATTCTTGGTGTTCATTGCCTTGTACATGTAGTGCTGGAATCTCTGCCTCTTTCATTAGGCGTTCTTCCCTGTGTGTTTCTGTGTGCAAAGTTCCCTCTTCTTATAAGGACTCCAGTCACTGGATTAAAATCCACTCTAATCTAGTATCACCTCATCTTATCTTGACCACATCTACGAAGACCCTATTTCCAAATAAGATCACATTCACAGGTACAGTACTGGGGGTTAAAACTTGAACACATCTTTTCAGCCCACAGCAGATGGGGGTACAGCTATGGAGGGTAAGGAAGATGGTGTGCTCCAAAGATGGAACATTAGATGTCTTGAAGGATGAATGGGGGAGTGAGCCACTTTAGGGACTTTAAGCAAAGGGGACAGGAAGTGCGAAGGCCCCAAGGCAGGACCTTGCGTGGTGGATCTGAGATGGATTGAGAAGGCCAGTGTGACCAAAGTAAAAGGAGATGATGTCACAGAGGTAGCAGGACCAGGTCACACACAGCCATTATTGTGGGATTTTGACATTCTTCTTAGTGAGAGGGTTTTGAGCAGATGAGTGACATGAGCTAACATACGAGGCAGCTGACTGTCTACAGGGCATCTTGGAGCAAATCGAAAAGGGTGCCCCTTGTCCAAATGGACAGCCTTGGAGCAAAGCACATGATTCAGTGAGTGAAGCAGGGTGGGGTTTCAGCTCCTGTTAACCTGCTCAGCTAGGCTCTCCAGGTAGGTAAGAGATGTTACAGTAGAGGTAGCAAAGATTGTTTGGATTCTGAATCCATTTTCAAAGTAAAGTCCACAGGGTATGCTGATGGGTTGGATCTGGTGTGTGAGAAAGAAAGGATCTGAGGACACCTTCAAGGATTTGGGCCTGAGAAACTAGAAGAATGATGTAGCCATTCTCTGAGATGGAAATCTGGGGAAGATTGAGTTTGTCTAGGGACCCCAGTCTCATGGTGGGGCAGGGGAAGGAGAGACTGGACTGTATACGCTCTTCAAGATTTCTTCCAACAATAAAAGATCCATCCAGGTGGAAAGAGAAGCTATGAAAAAAGTTGATCTACCTTGCTTGTTAGGAATGTTGCTTGAGAGCCACACACATAGGTTTGATACGAAAGCAGTATTCCATTTTCTGACATGTACTCCATGATCTAGAGCTGACTCCTTGCAAAACAAGGGGGACCCTTGAACTCCCCTCTGCATGTCCTCATGGTCTACTTTGATAAGTGAGGGATTTCCTCTTCCTTTGGCCTTACTGCCCACAGGCAGGCAGCCCCACAACAGTGTCCTAAGTGTTAGCTCATCTTCCTCTTATGCCAACCAGCTGGCACCCAAGGATGGAGGGAGAATTTCACAAAGTTTCTGTGCACCTTGATTTTGATTGCCAAACAGGATGGCCTGCATGTTAAAACCTGCAAAATCGATAGGATTCGCAGAGCTGAAATACCTGTATCTCCCTTCCATTAACGAATTTAAGAGAGTGAAAACCTGCTAGTTGCTTACCCCAATCTCTATTTTCCTTAGTAACAGATTCCCTTGGGCACATGACTACCTGGAAGAAAGACCACATCTCCTAGGCTCCCTTGCAGTTTGGTGTCCCATGTGACAAATTTATGGCCAATGTTATCTAAGTGGAGGTGTGGTGTGGCAGCTTCTGTAAAATCTCCTTAAATTCATATCTTCTTCATCCCTTCCCCAGCCTTGCTGCCTAGAATGGGGTGGTGATGGTTAGAGGGAGAGGGCAACATCCCAAGAATGGCAGCCGGCATTAGAAGGAGCCTGGTCCAATGCCTTTGTGGAGCCCTCATCCCAGCCCTGGGCTGCCTGCATCTGGATTCATCTACACCCAAGATCACTAAATATTTCTCTCTCACTTAAGCCACTCATCTGAGGCGTTTCCTGTCACCGCAGACAAACAATCCTAATTGACACACATACATAAATGGTTTCTGCTGGGTCACCTCCAGCAGAAGCAGTGGCTAGGGGAAAAAGTGATTTCTTTTCTCCCAAACTCCAGTCCCTCCCAGGTTATCAAGGGTCTTTCAGGGTGTTCAGGGACTACAAAGTAATGAGGAAGTGAGAGGGGGTACTAGGGTGGCTCCAGAAACTACCATGATGAACAGCCTAGTGCCCTCACAGAGGGCTCATCCCTAACTCGGCCCTAGGGTTTGTAACAACTCAAAACTGCCTAGGTCATCTTTTTGGAAACTATTTGGCCTGTGATCCATTTGCCTGAGAGAGTCAAGTCACCTTAAAATTCAATCCAGCTTCAAAGGTTTTGGCATTTTTTCCCATGTCCCATCCTCATTTTCCATCCTGGTTTTTAAACTGTTGAATATGTCTAAGGGCAATTCTGACTTTCTTTTTTTAATCTTTGACAAGCAGTCAGCAAGCTTGAAGTGTTTTATGGATAATGTTTTTTTTGTAATTGGGTGTCCTTTGTTCCCCTTGGGAATAAATGTGGGACTTTTAAGCTTTTATTCTAAAGCTCCTTTTCTCAAATGTTAAGCTATATTGGTTTTTATTTTTTAGTCTAATTTTATTTAGTAAAGTTGCTTTGTATTTCGTTTACATGAAGGGCTTCGAAACAGATGCAAAACTTTCAAAGAGATGAATTTGAAGAGAACTGGCCATTAGATGACCGATCATTAGGCAGGCTTTCTATGGATTGGTTTTGGGTAATATGATCGCCTTCCTACACATAACACATTTCCAGAATCTATGTTCCTTAAACCTAATCAAATGACTTGAAACCTACAAGCTTTGGCATCCACACAGTTAAGGTACAAATAAAAATGTCCATTTAATCATTTGGGGGTTTTTTTGTTTTTTTTTTTTTTTTGCGGTACGTGGGCCTCTCACTGCTGTGGCCTCTCCCGTTGCGGAGCACAGGCTCCGGACGCGCAGGCTCAGCGGCCATGGCTCACGGACCCAGCCACTCCTCGGCATGTGGGATTTTCCCGGACCGGGGCACGAACCCGTGTCCCCTGCATCGGCAGGCGGACTCTCAACCACTGCGCCACCAGGGAAGCACCATTTAACCATTTTGAATAATAAATATATTTGGCAAAAAAAAATGAAAAGGAGGACAATAGAACACATCGGAGTGGATGAAGAGCACTACAGCTCCCAAACCTCGCAGTTGGGAAAATAAATTAGTTTAACCACGTTTGGAAAACAAGCTGACGCTACTCTCAAAACACTGGAATGCCTAACTTACCCGAAGTCCCAACATTTCTACCAGTAAAAACATACTCCATAAATTCTCTTCATACACACCAAGAGATGTGTACAAATGCGAATAGCAGCACCGATGGTGATAGCAAAACCTGGAAACACCAGTGTCCACTACAGAAGAATGAATAAATAAGTTGTGTTTTATTCTTAAACTGGGATAGTATTTGGATATATGAAAGTGAATGAACTACCATTGTATGTAACAAGATAAACTATAGGGGAAAAAAACAGAAGACTATATAGAGTATAATTCCATTTATGTAAACTTCAAAAGCAAGCAAAGCTAAATAATTAGTTTTTAGAGATTCATACATAGGTGTCGTAAGAAAATTGGGGAGTGATTAATACCAAATTCAGGATACTCAGTTACATTTGGTGAGTAAGGGGAGGGACACTGAGAAGATTCTGGGATGCTGTTATGTTCTGTTTCTTTGCTTAGGTGGTAAATATGTGTATTTATTTTATTATTATTCATAGAACTTAGTTTAAGTAGACAGCTATTGAGATCAAAACTCACTCAATAGAGTTTGCTCTGGCCCAAGGTTTCCTTGGATCCCTAGAACCAAACTCTCATGTGACAAATACATACCTGTGGTCACCATGGGAACCAGGTAAAAGAGTAAATGGCTGCTGTTGGAACCACAACTCAGATTCCCTATTCCAGTGTCTGTGGTTCTTCTCTGCAAGGTAGAATTTATTTCTTCTCAAGGATGGACTATCTGGGTCAGGGGAAGAGAAAACACCAACATGCTATTGAGACTGAAAGTAGCCATGAGTGTAAATTGCATAGCTATTTGACTTCCTTTGAATGTCTCCTAACAACCACCACCTTCAAAGCCCTGACAGGGGCCCTGCAGTTATTTATGAGCCCTCTCTAGTTGCTCCATGAAACAGAGGAAGTAGGCATGTTGTCCATAGATTAACTCTCCATCCATATGTGGTTAATGATTTCCATACCAAAGAAGGGGTATCTATCTATCTATCTATATCTATCTATCTATATATATATATATGGCACTGATGGATAGGAGATAGTTGGACACCCTTCACTGAAGTAAAAGAAGGTGGTAACGACCACAGATTTAATTCAGAAACAAAACATCCCTTCTTTTGGTTTCCATTGTCTCTTTCTTTCTTCACAAATACCTCACGTCTGTGTAATGATTGGTTCAAACCTCACTTAAAAAGCAAGCTCTTAGCAAGAGTCCAGTTCATTGGTTAACAAGGAAGGAAGAAAGCTTGCTCCATGCTGTAAAAAGTTTGATGTAATTGCCCTCCCCCACAGCCTCTTTTTGTCTAAATTGCAAACTCCTGCAGTCCTGAGACTCTGCTTGGATTTTCTCCCAGTATTTGAATACATAAATATAGGTCTGCAAGTGCACTGCCCCTGTTTATGAGCCTTTTAAAGATCAAAGAGTCATGTTCAGCTCTTGGGCTTGTCACTTAAAACATGCTGTACTTTACCTTTTAACAGGTAGTTCTTTCAGAATGGCCCACTAGGCTCTTCCCATCTTGTCTTAACACTGAGTCCTACAGATTGTGTAAAGAAATCTCTTTAATGGAGGATTCAACGCTATTTCCAACATGTTAAAAGGCCCAGCCTCCCTTTAATGAAAATGAATTTTAAAGGGTGCAGGTCAGAACCTCCATATGTAATATCATTCTGAAGATACCATAACTCTGATTAAAAATTGGTTGGTCACATTGACAAAAGAAACCATCACAAAGTCAGGAAAAAGATAAGAGCTTATAAAACACCAGTTCACTAGGTGCTGCCAGAACTTGAAGTGTAAAGAGTGGTTCCAAAGCCATGTACAGCCTGTGGACCAGGTCACATTGTTTACCAGTCGTGGTCCCTACATGTTTACCTTGTGTTGTCTTTGCAACATCTTTACATTCAATGCTGAGTTCAAATCTGAACTTTGGGACTGCTGAAGTATTTCTTAAACAGACAAAGAGATGATGGACAAAACTGGAGGATTAATAAATGCCAGAAGCTTTCAGTTTTAATTTATGCCTTTCCTGACATCATAAATATAATTTAGGTTTTCAAAGACTTGGTTCTCAGAAGTATACCAGGCTGCCTATCCTGAAGTTAAAAGATTTATGCATGTGGTAGGTGAAAAGTAGATTTTGAAAGATCCCTGCCTCCAGTAATGATGGACTGGTGTGTTGCAAATCAACACTCCCAGAGATAAGAACTAAAAAATAATCTTCCATGTGTGTGTGTATGTTTGAGAACATCAAGTCAAGGGAGCATGGACTTAAGGAACCAATACACTAAAGCATATAGAGCCCCAAATTACCTCAAAAAATGTTTATACACAATGCTTAGTGTTCAATCGGATATTACTTGGTGCACCAAAAGACGTGAACAAATAACTGAAAACCAAGAGAAATCACAGATAAAAGAAAGAGTCCCATAGGTGTTATCAGATATGGACTTCAAAATATATGTGATTAATAAATGCAAGAAAGTTAGAAGGCTATGGTATTGATCCTTAGCAAAAGAAAAAGTGGACATTCTACAACTGAAAAGTACTTGTACTGAAATTCAGAACTTAATCAATGAATTTAATAGTGAATGAGAGACAGCTGAAGAGAGGATTAGTGAACTGGAAAACAGGTCAAAAGTAATATCCAGAGTTAAAAAAAAAAAAAAGTATGTACAGAACAGAGCACAAGAAACATAAGGTACATGGTGAAAGGTCTGATACACATGTAATCAAAATTCCGGGAGAAGAAAAAGAAAATAGATAGATACAATGTTCAAAGAGATGACAACCAAAAGTGTCCACAACAAATGGCATCAAGCCACAGATTTTAAACTGTTAAAAAAAATTAAAAACAGCAAGCAGTGTAAATACTAAGAAAACTATCCTTAGGTACATAATAGTAAAATTGTTGGAAACCAAAAACAAAGGGCAAAAAACTCTTACAATTAGCCAGAGAGAGAAATAAAGACATATTACCTTCAAAAGAGCAACCATACAACGTACAGATAATTTTTAAACAGAAAAAGCAAAACCTAGAGAATAATGGAGTGGTGTCTTCCAAGTGCTGAAAGAAAATATGCAATCTTAGAACTCCTTACTCAGTCAAAATATATTTTAAACTGATGGGGTAAAGACAGTTTTAGACAAACTGACAAAAACAAAAAATTTGTCACCAAATAGGACTGCGGCACAGAGCGAGTACAAACAGAATTCTTTGGGTAGAAGGAAAATGATTCCATATGGAAGCATACAATGGAATGAAGAGTAATGGAAATGGTAAAACACCTGGGTATAAATTTGTGATATGAAGTAAAATATGTCCTGATAATAACACTAAAAGCAGAAAGAAAAGTTAAGGTGTCTTACGATCCTTGCATTATTCATGAGTGATTAAAAATACTAATTTATAATAGATTTTAATGTCAAAGATGCATGTTGTAAGCTAGAGAAACCATGAATATAAGTGTCTGACAGTTGGGGTTTCTTATTATTATTGTAATGCGAGTGTCCTACTTAAGCTTTTGATTGCTGAGACATCTACTTCAAAGACAGCTATCTCAAATAAACAAATTGCCAGCCAGAGACTAGATAAAGAGCCAGGCCACCCCACCGCTGAAGTTTTCCTTTGTTTTAAAGATCTCTGGTTGACTTAGATAGCCGACTATTTGGGCTATTTGTTCATTCTTTCCCGCGCTTTAATTCTCACTCTTAGGTTTTCAATTCACCAATAAAGAATGAACCGGGCAAACCCTAGGCCCCCCTTCTCGACCCCAATAAAAGCAGAACCCCAGGCCTGCTTCCTCACTCTCTCTCTTCCCTCACACCCACCTCACTGTGTGGCCCCAGGCATGCTGTATACCCTCCAAGACTTGGGAGTGATAAACCTTGTCTCTTTTTTTCAAAGTTTCCAAGTAGTTGTTGCTAAGGGCATTTTGCAATCATAATAAGAAGGGCTGGTCCAGCTACAACATTGGTTCTGAAAGGGAAGATGTCTGGGATGGGGGGGTGGGGGTGGGGGCGGGGCTCGACATGGACCCAGGTGAGTGTCCCCAGGCATTTCTAGCTGATAGTGTCACTATCCATAAGCTGAGACAGGTGTAAAAAACCCAGAGTAAGAAATGTAAAAGAATGTGTAACCAACAGATGTCTAACAGAATAAAAGAATAATACGAAATAATTATTCCAAATAAAGTAAGAAATGTAGTAGCTTAAAAAAAACTTAGCAGCTTAAAACAACAAAACATTTGACGCTTCCCAGTTTCTGTGGGTCAGGAATTTGGAAGCAGTTTAGCTAGGTGGCTCTAACTCAGAGCATCTCATGAGGTTGCCATCAGGATGTCAGCCAGAGCTGCAGTCATGTGAAGGTGTGACTGAGTGAAGAACCTACTTTCAAGATGACTCGTTCCTAAGGCTATTGGCAGGAGGTCTCGGTTCTTCACTACATATGAGTGGTTGTTCTAGTGTCCTCAGAACATGGCTGCTACATCCATGATCTAGTTTTTTAAATCACTCACTGTCATTTATGCCTTATTCTATTTGATAGAATTGAACCATTAAGTCACACTCAGGGAAATGTGACCTTGAAAGTCAAGATCTCAGAAGATCTTGACTTTCAAGATCCACCTCTTGAAAGATGACATATCAAAGAACCTGTGGACACATTTTAATACCATGAAAAAAATGAGAAAAAAAATCATAGAAGGTGAGACAAATAGGAAACAAAACATTTTTAAAAAGCAGATTTAAAACTACATATATCAGAAACTCTTAAGTATAAAGATTAAATATTTCAATTAAATAACAAAGATTAACAGACCAGACAGAAAAATATGCTGCTTTTTTGAGGCATACCTTAAATATAAGTGTACAGAGAGATTTAAGATAAAAGGATGGAAATAGGCATACCTCCATGCAAACACTAACCAAAAGGAAGTGCATGTAACCATATTAATATCAAACAAAATAACTTTGAAGCCAAGAAGCCTTACTAGATAAAGAGGAACATTTTATAATGATAATGACTTTGTAGTAAAAGGGTTTATCCTCCAAGAAATATACCACAGATATTAAATAGATAAAAGATATTAAGAACAAGTCTACACCAATCAGTTTGAAATTTTAAATGGATGAAAAAAATTCCTAAAAAAGTATAGCCTACCAAAACTGACATAAGAAGTAATAAAACCTCTAAATAGATCTCATGTCTATTTAAGTGATTGAATCCATGATTTAAAACTTTCCCACAGGGGGTTCCCTGGTGGCGCAGTGGTTGAGAGTCCGCCTGCCAATGCAGGGGACACGGGTTCGTACCCCGGTCCGGGAAGATCCCACGTCCCGCGGAGCGGCTGGGCCCGTGAGCCATGGCCACTGAGCCTGTGCGTCTGAAGCCTGTGCTCCACAACGGGAGAGGCCACAGCAGTGAGAGGCCCACGTGCCGCAAAAAAAAAAAAAAAAAAAAACCTTCCCATAAACGAAACTCCAAACCCATGTCTTTCATTGGTAAAAAGTTTGTGTACAATGGTGCCATTAATTCCTTAAAATTAATAGTACCAATTGTACACAAACTTTTTCAGAGGAAAAAGGAAAAGACATTTCCCACCTCTTTTAATGAAGCCAGAATGACCTTGACACCCAAACCTGACAAGAACACTGTAAAAAAAAAAGGAAAAGTATGAACCAATTTCACTCACAAGCACAGAAGCAAAAAGGTTGAGCAAATACTATCAAATGGAATTCAGCTACATAAAAAAGAATAATACATCAGATCACGCTGGGTTTATTCCAAGAATTCAAATTGGTTTACTATTCAACAGTCAATCTATTAGATTAGTATACAGTGTGATCTATTTAGGCAATAGTTTACTAGGCAGTAGTGAAAATTAATAAACACCTGCTTCTTTCTCACAAACATAAGGTTGAATTAAGAAGCTAAACAAACAAACAAAATACATACTGTATGATTCCATCTACGCAAAGTTCAAAACTAGGCAAAATGAATCTAAGGTTAGGTCAGGATAGTTGTTACTGAAAGTGGGGTCCGGCTGCTCGCCGCTCAAAAGCCAATAAAGAGGCAAAGTTGGTGGAAAGGAGAGTTTGCTTTATTTTGCAGCCCGGCAAAGGGGTGGGGAGTGGACTCATGTCCAGAGGCCGACAACTCTCCCCTGATAATCCGTGGGCAAGAGCTTTTAAAGGGGGGTTTCAGGGGTGCACAGGTGGAGGGAGGGGCTACGTGCAGAAACAGCACCCTTAGCTCTGACAGTCATCTTGAAATTGGTCATCAGTGGTGTGATCAGCATCATCTTGATTGTTTTCAGTACAGTTAGTCTTCAGTTCCAAGGTCGATTTGTTCCCATTTCTTTGAGGCCGGTTCTCAGAATCGCGGCAGCTTATGTGATGGCTACAGTCTGGTCATCATGTAGTTCACTTCTTCCAGCTGGTGAAGGTTTCAGTATCTACCAAACAGCACGAGGGACGTGGCTCAGAATATTATCAATAGCCCTTGAAGAGGAACTAAAGGTCCTTGACTTTGCTCAATGACCAAACTATAATTATTTTGTCCTGCTTGACTGCTTTCCTTTGCTTCTGCATTTTCTCACTTCTCTGATGAAACTTATTCTTCGCCTAAAGTTTTTCTACAGACAAAAGATACGCTGAGGACACTTCGGGGGAGTGGGGGAGGACCACAGGGTCCTGCTCTGTTTCACAGTGACTACCTCTAGGAAGAAAGAAGGGCATAGTAATTGGGAGGGGGTGTCTTGAGTACCGATAATGTTCAGTCTCTGATATGGGTAGTTACATAAAAATGCTTCATTTTGTAATAATTCAGCAAGCTAATTCACAAATTATGATTTGTGTATTTTTCCCTATCTATTTATATGTCAATATAAAAAAATCTAAATGGATTTGAATATCCGAACCAAAAGCTGACATTTGGACACCCGAGACTAGTAAACCAAGTTAGAGCAAAGCAAAATTGCATAACTTTACGATTCAAAAACATGCATTTATATTTACTTGCTCTTCACTTCAGTCAGCAAAGGTAGTATAGGGTATTATGATATTATTATTATCCCAAGTACAGATGAAGAAACATTTTAACGAAAAGTTCAGTGACTCATCCAAGATGATACAGCTACTATCGCAATGCTAAGTCATCTAATAACAACAGAGCAATCCAGGATTGACCATATTTTCCCCTTGGAGTCTAATTTCACAAAGCTTATTTAATGAAATTCATGAACATGGCTACCCAGATTCCATTTTTCCATTGCTTTTAAAAGCCAGATCATACTGTGTGATGGAGCATAGATTTTGAAGTAACATCAAATCTGGGGGTAGAGGGGGTAATCCACACCCTGTCACAAGTTTACTGCATAAAGTTGGACTTCATTGCTCTAAGCATCGCTTTTCTAATCTACAACGTGGAACTAATAATATGCCTCTCAATAGGGTTTTGGGGAAGAGTAAATTAGATGACACAGAAAATTGCCTAGCATGGTGCCTGAAAGCAACTGGTGCTCAGTTAGGTCGGCTCTACCCCTCCCACCCAGCCACCAACTTCGTAAAGGAAGTGAGTCATCTGCCCCATGGAGATCAACACAAAAACCCTTCAAACAATTGTGGAATAAGGCATAGAGGGACACCCAAGTTTATCTAATCCAGCAGAGGCCCTTGCAGACAAACAGGCTTGTTCAAGGTCATTACTTAGACACAAGCTAGTCTTAAAAGCTAAGTCTAAAAGCCACCTAGGCTCTCCAAACTCAGATAAATCTACCCGCACCCCCTCACCACCACCACTACCATCCTTTCTTTTCCTCTGTTTCTGCTTGTATCCCAGCTGAAGGAAAGAGCGAGACAGGCAACCTTCATAGAAATCCCTCGAGATCAGCCTGTGCAAATAGAGGGCTAACCCCACACAGAAGCAGTCACTCCCTCCCATTTTGTCCCATTGCCTCTTATATTTCATCTTTCTGTAGTGCATGGTCACACTTCATTGTGATAATTTGCTAGTTTACCCTTAGTCTTCCCTTGGGAACTCAGAGAGGACAGGGTCTGTGTAGTATTTGTTTTCATACGCCTAGTGCCCAAACAATGTAGTGAGTCTCAGAAACGTTTTATAGAAGAAAGAAAGGAAAGGGAGAGGAAAGAAGGAAGGAAGGGAGACAGGGAGGGAGGGAGGGAGTAAAGGAAGGAAGGAGGAAGGAAAGAAGAAAGGAAGGAAGGAATTCAAATTAAGTTGGGGGCAAAGGAAGCAAGGTTCGTCTTTGAACACTCAAGCCTCTTTCTCTGCAATCTTGCCCTTCTCCCACTGTTTCCATAACCCCGTTGAGGCTTCCAAGTTGGGCAGTATTTTTTTCACCTTTCCGATGTCCTCTTACCCCAGCCTACTCTCAGGAAAAGACCCCAGGCCAGTGATTCACACGCTAGCGTGATTAGGAATCACTCAGGTTTTATTTTTCCCTGCTATGGCGGGATGTGCATTTCAAGTATCCCCGGGAATTACAGGAGGCTTGGTGCCTTGTTAAGGGAAAGCTGGTGAGGAAGATGTGGAGTTGGAGACAGGGAGCGTTCTCAGTGGCGATGAAGTTGACCCTAGTGTAAGTCATGAAGAAAACTAGACCTGAGGTGCTTACTTAATCTCAAAGCCCTTGAACTTTATTCCCTGTCTTCTCAGACCTTACCCCTCACACCCATTTTCCCACCAGGCCACCTTTTCCTTGGAGACTCTGACCAGAGGCCTCCATCTCCCCCCACAGGTGTCAGTAGGTTAGTGGCCACCTCACCTGGGTTCTGCGGCTGAATACACCCATGTGGCCCAGTCATCTCCAACCTCACAGTTGAGTAAGTCTGAATGGTATGATGGTGCAATCATTGCTGCCCACATTTGCTCCATGTGGGGTGTTCTGTGGTTTGTGTGGCATTGTCCTCCCTGCCTCTGCCACAGAGCCTGGGGTTGAGTAATCGGCTTGATCCTGGCTAGTACTGGGCTTCATGATTACGTCTTTGTCCTTTTGGGTGTGTCTGCATCCTTTCCCTTCAGCAAGAGGTGGATTTTTTAGAGGGCATCTGGGACCATCTTTTGGCATCCTACTGTTGGGAATGAGGCTGGGGGCACCTGCTGAGGCACAAAAGCAGCTGAAGTCCATCCAGCCATGGATTAGGCAGCCCACGGTCACAGCGCCATTTGAAGTAGGACTTGAGGCTCCATTCCCTGCATTGGGAAGGATGCAGATAGAGGCCTTCCACACATGGATCTACAGGGAAGGGATAAGTAGGGCTCACATTTTCCCTTCAAGTCAAGTTCACCCGGTGGACACTATCTCCCATGGGTGATTTAATTAAAAGGAGCACACACACACACACACACACACACATTTTTGGTAAGGGGGATGTACACTCTTCAGAAAAGAGGCAACAGAATTTCTCTGGCACTAGGGCAGGGTCATATTCATCCATACTCCTCCTAAAGTACAAGAACACAACTGTAGTGCTGCTAGCAATCATTATAACTAGCAAACATGTGTTGAGTATTAACTCCGTGTCTAACGCTTATGAAGCACCCTTCATGGATTATCTCATTTAATCTTTAAAATGACCATATGAAAAGCATGCTATTATTTTCACATCACAGATAAAAGCACCCGAGCCTTAGAGGCTTTAAGCAGCTTGCTCACAATCACACAGCTAGTAAGTGGCAAAGCCAGGGTTCCAACCCAAATTATCTTTGTCCAGAGCCCATGCCCTTGGTCCATACACTACACTACCTCCCCACGGAGTAAGCGCTTGTTTGCTGAATTAATTAATGAACAGTTAAATGAATAAATGAATGAAATGGACTATGGATCGAGGATGTGCTTCATGCCTTGCAGCAAGCTAGGGTACTGCTAAGTTTTCTCACTTGCACATCCAGGTAGATGTTGCCCTCAGACCCTGAGATGAAGAACACAACAGGTTGAGCATCTGGTCAACCTGGAAGGAAGGTGTTAGGTTGAGTCCTGGCTGTGTGGAGGGCCACCTGGGAAGCTCCTCATAATGGTCTTCCTACATACCTCCCCTTCTGAAGTTTGCAATCCATGCAGGTGGAAAAGAAGGGAAATCATAATTCTCTGGCATTGCACATGTACCTGTCAACTGAGCGTGTCAGGATGTTCCTAATCAGACTAGGAGCTCTTAGACAATAAGGACCATGCCTCCAATACTTGCAGGTCCTGACTCAATGTGACTGTTCTCAAATTTGGGCCATTGCTTGGGACAGCTAAAGTCTCAAGAGTGCGCCCATCAAACCTGCTTCCTGGTGACAGGGTACATATCTCTTGGCCAAGCAGGAAGAATTCTGCTGGCTTTCTATGAGACACCTTGACATACTATCAAAGTTGAATTATGTGCTTTCAATTAGTTATTGGGCTTATTCCAGAAACAGCATCCTTCAAGACTCAGTACAAATCCCAACTTCTCCACAGAGCACTCTTTGAGCATCCTGGTTCAGGGCAACTTCTCCATCCTTCAGACAACCACCAAAACTCATGGTCTGGACCATAATTTGGCACTTGCCATTCCATATCTTTGTTCATCCCGTATCTTATACCAAGTGTAAGCTCCATGAAGGCAAAGACTATGTGTTCTATGTCTTTGAGTAGAATGATAAGATTTTTAGACATGTACTAATTTTTAGATATGTATTGTTGGCATATCAACAACATGCCAACCAAAAAGACAACTGAGACAAACAGACCAAAATCCCTTCCGCAGTGAGTGCACTCTCCCGCTTGCTGCCTTCATCTCCCCACAACTCTCTTCCCTTGTTCCTGTAGACACAAATGAGAGGGGTTACACAGAGGACAGAGACCAGAGTAAAATTGTCTCAGGTAATCCCCAAAGAATGCCAAGCCCCAGTCAAGTAACAGGTTGAAAAGAGCACAAATAGGAGCTAGAGTACCATTTCCCTAGAGATCGGAGAAGGGCTGCCCCAGCTAGGGAATGCAAACTGGAAAGGAGAAAGTTGTGGGTGTCTAGAGAAGGCCCCTGTGCCTTATCCCAGTGGTGAACCTGGAACCAACTCATTCTAGCAGCCAACTGCTAAATTTTCAGGAATTTTGTGAACTGGTTGGGATTAGCAGCTTGAAGTTGGTCAGGGTGTGGGTTTTCACACCCCTGAAAACAGTAAACGCTACAAATTGGGTCCTCTCTGCACCCCTCCCCCCACATCAGAGCCAGGTATTAGACACTTACCGGCACAGCTGAGCCTGGGACCTCACAGAGTCGCTCCCCCACCCTCCAAAGCAGTTGAGTGCAAGAGGCAGCAGAGCCAGACGGGAGGGCCTGAGATAGCACCAGAGAGGCTCAGAGAGCATCAGAGGAGAGTGCAAAGGGGTCACAGGACAAAGAGGAAACAGAGTCATGGGCTGATAACTAGAGACCTTGGTGGGACCACAGGCATCTCATAAAATGACTAATTATTTTAATCATTATTAGAAATAACTAACAAAAAAGTGTACCATAATGATACTATGGCATGAACTAAGGGTTATGATTAATCCAATCTGCACACCAGAGACCCAGAAGAAGAAAAAGAAGCAGGCTGATAAAGACATACCATGTCCTGGAGGCAGGAATGTTGGGATCACAGACCTCTCAGTGGAAGCCAAGGAGGGCAGAGAAAGTTAGTGACAAAATGCCATGATTTCAGCCAGATGCTGCCCTGGAAGCAAGGGGAAGGCAGAGACTCCTAAACTCCCAACCATGATCCCAAAGCAATTAAGAAAAACACAAAATGAATGAGTTTACCCTGAAGTAACTAAGATTTTTCTACCTACACTAGTTTGCTTGGGCTGCCATGACAAAACATCACAGACTGGGTGGCTTAAAAAACATATTTATTACTCACAGTTCTGGAGGCTGGAAGTCCCAGATCAAAGTCCATCAGGGTTCAGTTTCTGATAAGGGCTGTCTTCCTGACTTGTGGGTGGCCACTTCGTCCTCACATAACTTCTTCTTTGTGCTCATGTGGGGAGAGAGTAGTCTCTCTTTTTCTCTTCTTATAAGACCACCAATCCTATTGGATCAGGGCCCCAACCTTATGACCCCACTTAACCTTAATTACCTCCTAAAGGTTCTGTCTCCAAATGCAGTCACAGTGGATGAGGGTAGCATTTCAACATATGAACTCGGGGTGACACAATTCAGTCCATGGCACTATCGCTACGTAGAAAGAGGACCTCCAACATGGACTGAGTTGATGATGCTCTGTTGGTGCAGTTGTGGCCAACAGGTGCTCTCTCCAGGGCTGGCTGAATTGACACAACCCTGCGCAGGGGAGTTTGGAAATGTCTACAAATCTTACAAAAGCATTTTCCCTCTATTCCAGTGATTCCACTCCTAGGAATTTCTCCTCTTGACCTACCTGTTCAAATTGACATATGCATATAGTCACTCACTGCAGTTTCGTTTATAATAAAGAAAAATAGGAAACAGCTAACATCAATAAGAGACCATTTAAATCAATAATGGAATATTCTATAGCTATGAAATAATAATGATATAGAAAGGTAATGAAGAAAGGAAGGTGCAAGCAATATGCTACATTTTTATGTAAAAAGGGAGGAATAAGAATATTTATATTTGGGGAATTCCCGAGTGGTCCAGTGGTTAGAACTCAGTGCTTTCACTGCCAGGGGCCCAGGTTCAATTCCTGGTCAGGGAACTAAGATCCCACAAGCCACAGCATGGTCAAAAAAAAAAAAAAAAAAAAGAGAATATTCACATTTGGTTCTATTTTCAAAGGATTCACAAGGAACTAGTAAAATAGAAAAAAAGACATATTAAGTTATAGCTTTTTTATATTTTTTGCTTATATGTAATATGATCATGTGATCTATTGAAAAATAAGAAAAAAATAAAGTTGCACTTCTGCATACCTGAGTTTGAGGCTTGTAAAAAATTACTACCTGCTCTACCTGTATCCTCCACATCATGATGCTCAAAGAGTGTTTTCTGACTGACTAATTCTGATCTATTGAGTCATGAATATAGCATTCTTCAATCAAATAAGAATGCGATGAGAATCTAGGCTATGCCTGACCCTGCCTGAGAAGCTGATGAACACAAGACTTTAGGGAGGTCCCCATCCCTCTTGTAGCTTCAATTCTTAACGCTAGAAAGGAATTAGTTCAGTTCCGTAAATATATATTGGGAGGTGGCTGCCATCCTGGAGACTCAAAGCTGTGTGAGATCCAGAGCCTGCCCTCAGGAGCCTTTCAGACTGGCTGAAGGAGACAGCTAAGACAAGGACAAGAGCAACAGAATCTGTCAGAAATCATGGCAGAGACATCTCCAGGGAGCTCTTGGGCCTGGAAAAAGTTTGTCCCTCTCTGGTGTGGTCAGGGAAGACTTCCTGCAGGAGAGGGGTGATGGAGCAAGGTATCCCAGACAAAGAGTGGAGTGGGGGAGCAGCACGGATTACTAAAGAGGCAGCGTGGGTCCAGGAGGAGTGGCAGATGCAGCTATACCTGTGTCCTTCCTGAGGCCCAGCCCACTGATTCTCCAGGAGGCTGTGGCCCTCCGTGGGAGCGTCTAGAAGGAATCCTCAACCTCGGTGACCAAGGCACAGGCCACGTCAGAGGTGGTGGAAGCAAAAACAGAGCTCTACCAGGACCAGGGCCAAGGGAAAGGTCACCTTGCACCCAGTGGGAGCCTAGACCAGGTAGGCAGGAACCTCTCCCTCCAAGTCCAGCTCTGCCAGGCTCCCTGGGAGCTGCCTGCCCTGCTGCAGAGGAGTTAGGGAGATGGTCCCTGGCACCTGCAGGTGCCCACCCCCAGAATCTCCAATCCTTGGCGCCCCGTGGATGCGCACCCAGATCTCTTCCGCTATCCGCATCCGCAGGGTCAGCACAGCTTCTAGCTGCAGGCATATGCCCAGCTGCTCAGCAGCCTTGCAGGACCAGACCCCGGGCTTATATTACATGGCCTCATTCTCATCTCATTTGATTCCCACAAAAATCTGCGAGGCTGTCGTTCTGTATTCATTGTACGGATGAGACACTGAAGCTCAGAGGGGTTAATTGGCCCACGGTCTCAGGAATATGTAGTGGCAGAGCCGGGATTCAATTCCAGGTCCCTTATGTCCAAGCCAGGGAACTAAGCCTAGAAGGGAAAGTCTGTTCCTTTGCTTGACCAACAGGTTGGCCATTCAAGCTTTGTCCCAACCACCTGGGGCGAGATCCTCCCACGCCCCACTCATTCCCCCCAATCCAAGGCCAGCCCCGCCCCCTTCCCGAGTGCTCTCTGGATCAGATTAGTAAAAGCAACGGCCCTCACAAGATTGCCCCACTTGGCTCCAGCAATTAATTAAGAGCCGTCTGAGAGCCTCCAAAGGGCCTGCAAGCTCCAGCAAGATACGGCACACATAGCTGAATCCAAAATATTTGCTGTGTTTTTCCCCTTGCTGGGGAACCAGTCCTTACCTGTTACCTGAACCTGATTAAAATTTAAGCCTCTCATTCTCAGTGCCAACCATGAACCAGCCTGTCGGTCACATGGAAGATGAAGAGAGGGCTGTAAACTTGACAAGGATAATAAGTGATCAACCAATAAGTCGTTGTTTCCTGGCTGTACCATGAAGCACCCAGGACCTGCACCAAATGCGGCTTGTTCTGGTCATCAGTGCTGTCTGCACACACGAGTCCTTGAGGCTCAGCCCCGGCAAGGCAGGAACCCATAGGTCCAGTCCAGAGAGGTCTACGGGCAGAAGCCACATGAAGGAATCTGGTACCTCTTGAGTTTAAGAAAGCTACTCATGAACAACTAGATTTAGATGATAAAAAAAAGACTAGATAAAGCACTCTACAGTTTGCCATATTGTTTCATCATGTTTAAGCTTACAGCAAACTGGGGGTTATTATTGGTTTTACAGAAGAGATTCACAGAGGCTGCTACTTTTCCAGCATCGCTTAGCTAATAAATCAGCAATCTGAGATTTGACCCTAGACTTTCAAACTTCGGACTCAGTCAAAAGTTTAGCTGGTAAGTACAAGGTTTTTCCATAAGGGAACAAATTATTTTGAACATTTTTTCAAGGAGAATTAGTTGGACAAGTATATATTACTGCAGATTCCAAATTTACAGGATCCAAATTAATGACATTACTGTTGTATCAGTGACTGGTACATGAGAAATTCTAGTTCTTTAAAAGCTCCTGGTCCCTACAAATTTTTACTGAGAGAACTTTCCAACTTTCCAGTTGCTCAGGGTTATGAGGTTCCTGTTTATTTATACAAGCAAAGTAGAATTTTACAGCTAGATTTCTTTTGAGGGACTTCCCTGGTGGCGCAGTGGTTAAGAATCTGCCTGCCAATGCAGGGGACACAGGTTGGAGTCCTGTTCCAGGAAGATCCCACATGCCACTGGGCAACTAAGCCCATGTGCCACAACTACTGAGCCCGCGCACCACAATTACTGAAGCCCGTGCACCTAGAGCCCGTGCTCTGCAACAAGAGAAGCCACCGCAATGAGCAGCCCGCACACCGCAACGAAGAGTAGCCCCGGCTCACCACAACTAGAGAAAGCCCACACACAGCAATGAAGACCGAACACAGAGAAAAATAAATAAATAAAATTTTAAAAGATCTATTAGATTCCTTTTAGAAGGAAGAACCACCCCTGGACTCAGTTATTTCCCCTTGATCCCCTGTGGGCAGAGAGGATAACACCAACAGAGATTCCATTCCCACATTGGGCTGTTCATTCATTCCACAGACGTCTGAGTGTCCGAAGCATTGCTCTCCCATGTATGACTTTCATCCTCTTATCTCCCACAACCCTATGAAGCAGAGAAGTGAGGAGACAGATGACAGGGCTCCTGTCACCAAGGAGGATAAGGCAGCAACTGAGGAGGGATGAGGCTGACCCGCTTGGAAGTTGTCAATCCACCTTGAACCTCTCCGAGACTTTGACCTCTCTGAGTGCTACCTGTCCACAGGTTTCCATCAGCACCAAGCCCTGTGCTAAGGATTGAGAACTGAAGACCATGGTGGTCGGATGCTGATATGCGTAAGGCAGTTGCTGGAACCGCTTCCCAAGGCATCTTAGTTTTATTGCAAATGTTAATACAGGCTTAATTAATACTTGGTACACCATGTAAGGCCTTTGCCATGGAGTCATTTTTTTAAATTGAAGTATAATTAATTTACAATGTTGTGTTAATTTCAAGTGTAGAGCAAAGTGATTCAAATAAATATATTCTTTTTCAGATCCTTTTCCCTTATAGGTTATTACAAGATATTGAGTATTCTCGGGACTTCCCTGGTGGCGCGGTGGTTGAGAGTCTGCCTGCCAATGCAGAGGACACGGGTTCGAGCCCTGGTCCGGGAAGATCCCACATGCCGCAGAGCAACTAAGCCTGTGCGCCACAACTACTGAGCCTGTGCTCCAGAGCCCACGAGCCACAACTACTGAGTCCACGAGCCACAACTACTGAAGCCCGCGTGCCTAGAGCCCATGCTCCACAACAAAGCCAAGCCACCACAATGAGAAGCCCGCGCACCGCAAGGAAGAGTAGCCCCCGCTCGCCGCAACTAGAGAAAGCCCGCGCACAGCAACAAAGCCCCAACACAGCCAGAAAAAAAAGATATTGAGTCTTCTCTCCTGTGCTATACAGTAGGTTGTTTATTTTATATATAGTAGTGTGTATCTGTTAATCCCAAACTCTTAATTTATCTCCCCGCCCCCCACCCTGCCACTATCCCCTTTGTAACCATAAGATTTTTTTCCATGTCTGTGAGTCTATTTCTGTTTTGTAAATAAGTTCATTTGTATCATTTTTTTAGATTCCATATATAAGTGTTATCATATGATATTTGTCTTTCTCTGTCTGACTTACTTCACTTAATATGATTATTTCTAGGTCCATCCATGCTGTTGCAAAAGGCATTATTCCATTCTTTTTTATGCCATGGAGTCTTGAATCACCTCACACCTTTCACTATCCGCACCTCTGCATCTACCTGTGCAGCCAGTCTACAGAAGGCAGGTCTGCTCGATGCCCCCGGAGAGTCTGGAGATTTGCTCCTTAGGTCCCGTGAAAGCATTCATTCTTAATCTTGGCTGCACCAGAATCACTTGGGGAGCTGCACAAAATATCGATACCTACTGGCACTTCCAAAGATTCCAATTCACATGTGACCTGACCATCAGGATTTCTAGAAGATTCCAGGTGGTGCCAACATGCAGCTAGAATCTAAGCCTTCTCTGAGTCAAAGATTTGTGATTCTGGAGGTTTCAGCTCCACATAAAGGGAACAATTAAGGCTTTTATCAATGTGAGAAGGCAGCAAATATGGTTAAATGACCAAAGTCTCTATACTTCCAGCTCTCCGGATGATCAACTTTCACAGCTCTCTGGAGCTTAGGCCACTTCAAATTTCCTGTGTAATGTGGGTTTTGAGGTGATGCACACACACAGACGCACTCCCAACTAATTGTAAAATAATGAATACTCCTCAATTGAGTTCATAGAACAGCTATTAAAAAATTAATAATAACAGTCAACTTGTTGATCTGCAGGACAGATTATCAGGGTTGATATTTTCAAACACACCTACAATACAGAGGCGGTCTGAAAATGAGGTATTCATTGCACATGGACCAAAGAGTTTCAAGTCTTTCAAATAGAATTTCAAGGGATTTATGTCTATATTTGGTTCCTAAAGGCTGCTGTAACAAATTATCACAGACCTAGAGGCTTAAAAACAGCGCACATTTATTCTCTTATAGTTCTGGTGGTCAGAAGTCTGAAATGGGTCTCACTGGGCTCAAATCAAGTTATCAGCAGGGCTCTGGTCCTTTCTGGAGGTTTTAGGGGAGAATCCATTTTCTTGCCTTTTCCAGCTCCTGGAGGCCGCCCGCATTCCATGGCTCATGGCCCCTTCCTCCATCCTAAATCTAGCAATGGCAGATAGAGACTTTCTCAGGATGCTCTGGACTCTTCTGCATCCCTGTTCAAGGACCCTGTGATTACACCGGGTCCCTCATATAATCCAGGATAATCACCAACAGCTGATTAGCAACCTTGGTTCGATCTGTAACCTTAATTCCCCCTTAATGTGTAACATAGCCTAGTCATGGATTCTGAAGATTAGAACCTGGACATCTTTAAGGGGCCATTAAGCTCATCTAATGTCCAAATTAATTGATGACAGATTATCCTAAAGGCATAAATGGTACTTGAAAATCTGTCTTCACTGAGGAAGGAAATAAAAAAGCTTTTCACCAAAATGGGACCCATGTGTCATCCAAGTCAATCAGGAGTAGAGATGGTCACTCTGATGTCTGACCTCTAGCTTAATGCCTCTGGTCATGGTGAAAGCAGCAGGTGAAGTCTTCCACAGTGCTGCAGATGTGAAAAAGCAACATGATTTATGTATATTTTAGGGACCACTCTTAAGACCCCAGGTTGAAACTGTTTCTTCTGGATCCAGCCTTTGTGCCTGCCTATAGGTACACTCCCACCTGAGCATCTTTCTCGATTGGTCTCTGATGGTCTCTGCCTAAGTGCATCTATGTGCTTTATGCAGAATATCTGTCTCTATTTCCCTCTCTGTCAATCATCTCTCTCTCTCTCTCTCTCTCTCTCTCTCTCCTATCTCTCTCTTCCTTCATTCTCCTTCTCTGCCTCATTCTTTATTGCCTCTCTCCATCTTTCTTATTTCCATCTATCCTCACTCCCCTTCTCTTTCTGCCTCCTTCTCTTAACTAACTTCCATATTAAGCCAACACATGTATTTTATTATTTTTGTTTTTGTCAAATGGAGTTTTCTGTCCCACATTGTTTACCAAAAATGTAGATAACATTACATGTAGCACCCTTTCAAAATTAAACTCATTATTAAGTTGTTTTCTATTATGTAGCCCACAACGGATTATTTTTTTCTCCTTGCAGCTCAAGGACCCTCCTTAGGACAAACATGTTATAAGTCAAGAGAGCACATTTGGAACTGAAGTACAAAGGGTTAATTTCCCTTTGTCCTCCAAAATCCTATTGTCAGTGCCACAAACAGGCCAGTTTAGGAGGTTGGAAGAAAGGCCTTCCAGTGGACCTACGCATCTTATTCTGTATTCTTAACTTCTCTTTGCTTTTCAGAGCCTGCTGTGTCTGAGGCAGGTGTGCACTGGTCCCTCGTGTGGGTGCTCAGGGCCACACCTTGACAGCACTCGGGGATTTGAAAGCCTCCAGAACCTTCCATGGTCTTGACATCTGTCTCCTCCTGATCCAAGGATAGGCAGGACCACAGCTCTAGGGAATCTGAGGGGAAGATGCCCCATCAGCTGCAAGGTGATGCCTCACACTGAAGAGGCTGGGACTTGAACCAGGCCCTGGGAAAATGAGCAGTCTGTCCTCAGTGGCTCAGCTGGGTCGGGAAACAGCTGTTGATTCTGTTAGGCCACTCTAGCTCCTTATCCGTCAGAAACACCTGTCCAAAGCCCTCTCCTTTTTGAGTTAAATATTTATTTACATTTTTTTCTTTTGATGTAAGATTTACATACCAGGAAATGTACAATCCTTAAATGTACATGTGATCTTAAGTGTCTGTGCATGCACCCATGTAACCTAACCCCTCATCGAGGTATAGAACATTACCGAAACCCCATAAGATTCCCTCATTTCCCTTCTCAGTCAAACCTTGCCCCTGGAGCATTTCTCTTATTTATTTTAAATAAATAATTCTATTGAATATCTAGTATGAAGCTTGGGATTTGTTTTATACTTTAAAAATATGCAATAACATTTAGTACATATACGAAGTGCAAACTCCTAATTGTTCGTCAAATGGGAGCTTGATCAAATGGGGATCTATGGGGAGTTTTTTAATTGTTCTTTTTATTGTGGCAAAATACAGATAACATAAAGTTGACCGTCTTCACCACTTGCAGGTGTACAGCTCAGTGGTATTAAGTGCATGAATAATGCTGGGCAACCACCACCACCACCCATCTCCATGATCCTTTTCATCTTGTAGAGCTGAAACTCTGTACATCTTTGTCTCGTTTTGTCCAGGATGGGAATCCTGAATCCAGTTCTCACTCGTTTGTCTTCACCTAGTCTGGTTCCCTGTTCCTTTCTGCAGGGAGACAATTTCTGGTAAGATTAGTAGAATTTTTTTTCTTTTTCTTTTATCACCCTTTTATCTTTCCATTTTCTCCTCTTCTTATTTTTCTGTTCTCATCTCTTTCTTTCTCTGTTTTCATTTTTCTTCCTTTCTTCTCTTGCTTTTCCCCTTTCATTGTCTGTCTTCCTCTCTTCATTGCCCTGTCTTCCTTCTCACCTCTCTCCCTTTTTCTCATCCCTTTTTCCATCCAACCCTCTTCCTTTCTTCTCCTGTCTCCTCTCTCTCTTTGTCCTCGCTTTCCTGCTAAGAATCCCTTAAGATTTTCCAAACAACAGATGGGACCCATGTATGCTGGGATGAACCAAGATGAAGGCAGAGCCGAGGTGTCTGGGTGGCCGGAGGAGACTGGGAGAACAAGGTGTCGCCCTGCTCAGCCCGGGAGAAAGTGGAGGGCGGCTGGGGACACCATTCTGTGCTCCAAGGCTTGCCATTGAGTTGCAGAGATAAGACACGCCCACATGGAAACGTGGTGAGACAGGGTAGTACAAGAGGTGCTTGATGCAAGGACAGGCAGAATTCCAAAAGTTGATAGGTCGGCGGTTTAGAGCATGTATGTGATGTAATGCATTTTCCTGTAAAACGATATTCTGAGTAGAGGTTGTTTGGCTAGCTCATGAAAACCTATGTACCCCTGTGTCTTTAAGCACAGCACTCAAAACGTTTTCTCAGGTTCACCTGCCGATGTAGTGTTGTTTACCTCCGCAGGAACATTGGTTTCTGGTTCCAATTTGTTACCAAAACATTCTGATTTCCTCACCAACACCATGGGCAACCTGAGGGTAGGGGCTCTGGGGAAAGAGGGATTGGGTATTCTCGGCCACCAGTAACTTGCTGAAGTGCTAAGTGTCCTGCTCCTGGCCAAGCGTTTCTCGATGGTTTGAACCGGGAAACCAATCTGTTTGTGGTAGGTTGTTCATAAAGTAAGCGTCATGAAAGCAGAGCCCATCCTCCTGATCTAGGTGCCAGATGTGTGGGCATCTTGGTCCGGGTCACTTCAGAAGGAGGCAGGGGTTGAGCTGGGCCCACAGGACCAACAGGATGAGGAAGAGAATGGGACACACTGGGACAGGCAGAAAAGAGCCTTGAGGGTCAGGAACCACTGAGAGTGGGCCAGTTTGGGGAAATAAAACCAAGAGTTCCTACATGGAGTCCTGAAAAAAAAGCTGAAGGGATGATGGGGGCGGGTGGCAGGAGTGGGGAGCCTGGGGCTGGCAGGTTGGCAAAACCTTGAAAACAAGGCTAAAAATATTGAACTTTCCCTCTGAGTCAAAGTGGGACAGTCAAAATGGGACAACCCATTAAGGGGTCATGAAATAAAGGCATTGGGGCACCAGCAGCATTAATTTTAATGAAGTGGAATCAAATAAAATGAATGGAATAGAATAAAGTAAAATGGAATGGAATAGAAGATGCCAGGGAGGACATCCCATAGGAAATTCACATTTCATGAATCTTGTCTTGAGTTTTTCACCTGTGCGTGTGTATACACATATATGTATGCATACAAACATGTATATATGTGGTCACTTACATAGCTAGGGGTCACCGTCTAAAATGCATTTCTTCACTGTGGGCTTTTGAATAATGACATGTTGACATGAATGGTTTTAGATGAGTCTAGAAGTGATTTGGGGATTGGTTTGGGAGAGAGCATCTGGCAGGGAGTGGCAGAGAAGGGAGGCACTCAAGAGTCATTGAGGGGCCAGTGGGGAAGCCTGAGATTAGAGTGATGACAGCAAGGATGGGATGAGCGGCCACCAGCCCCACTGAGAGGAAGGGGACCTGCCACACAGGGTCTAGAAAATTGGTGACGGGGATTGCACAACTGCAAGGGATTCAGTGGCCTGTGCCCAGGGCAGAGCTGGGGTTGTCCAATGCCTAGCCCAGGCACCACCCCCCAGACGGCTGCAGTTCCCAAGACAAGGAAGTGTGTGTGTGTGTGTGTGTGTGTCCAAAAAACTTTGTCCAAATCCCACTGTTCTGTATTCCATCTTAATTTCTTTTTTAGATTTTTGAACTTTTAGTTTTAAAAATACTTAAATTTTAAATACCACATTTTAATAAATCACTGTATAACAATTTCCACTTTATATCACTGTGCACAGGTAAGTATCAATATGACACCTGTGGTAGGTATGATTGTTATTCAGAAAAATTGCGGATTATATGACCTAATTTTCTGTGTACTTGCAATGAACAGAGTAGAGTTGGCTGCCACTATTATTTCAGGAATCACTTCTCAAAACTGGGAGTATAGGTGTCTTGGGCATGAGAGGAGGATGATAAAGAATTAAGTACACCTATGTCTCCAACGACGATTTAGCCCTGCACTTACAAGACTGAGCTAGACAGCCCTGAACCCAAGCTGTGGGCAGGAGACAGCATGCAGCGCAGTCCGGCAGGAGCCAAGGGTATCAGCGGGGGTGGGGGTGGGAGACACAGGGTCATGGACTGAACTGAGGACTGACGGATGACCACCAAGGGGGTCTCAGCTGCTTACTGCCCAATGGCATCAGAAATCTTGGTCACACTGTGTCTCTTCCAGTCATGAGCACACACCCCTCTTCAAACAGAATCAGCCACATCATGGAATGAAATCATCACTCCAAAAATGATTGTAAAGGAAGACTCCACAATTCCCGCCAGTAACCTTGACAATTAGTGGTCTTGCAAATTCTTGAGATGGTAGACTGTCGTGATCTGGTGTGCAATGGCATACATATGAATCCCACCCCAATAATTATTCACCGTATGACTTTAGGTAAGTTCTTTAACCATTCTGTGTCTTAGTTTCTTCTTCTATAAACTATAAGGATTGATGACATTATATATAAAACCCTGAGAGGAGTGCCTGGTCCATAATAAGGTTTCGATACTTGTTTGCATTCAGCCCCATTTTATCTAAAAGCATGTATGTCTTGGCAACATGTATGACAAAGTGTTAAAGTCATAATAACAATAATAATAATAATATACAAAGAACTCTTAAAATAAGAGTTACAGTAACTCTTGTACCTTATTGTAACTTATAGTAACAATAAGAGATACAGTTACTCCAATACAAAGGAAGGGTAGAAATCTTCTTGAACAAGCAATTCAAAAAAGAAGAAATCCAAATGGTCAATGCACATGCACCAAAAATAATCAACCTCACCTCTAATAATAAAAATACAAATTAAACCAGAATGTCTGAAATTAAAAGGACAAATATACTACGTGTTGGCAAGGGTGTGGAGCAACTGGAACTCTCATGCATGTCTGGTGGGAAGTTAAATTGACACAACCACTTAGAAAAATATCTTTGGAAGGATCTACTAAAACTAAATATATGAATGCTATCTGACTCAGCACTTCACTCCTGGGCATAGATTCCATGGATGTGAGTGCTTAGGTCCAAAAGACATTACAAGAACGTTCATAGCAGCTTTACTCATTGCAGCTCAAGACTGAAAACAACCAAAATATCCCTCCACAGATGAATGGATAAGTAAAGTGCAGTTTATTCATACAATGGAATAGGCTCAGCAGTGAGAATAAGCAAACTACAGGTGCACATATTGACATGGGTGAATCTCACAGACAGAGTAGTTACTGTATGTTTCAATTTATATGAGGGCCACAAACAGACAAACTGTCTAAAGCGGAAAAGGGCAGAATAGTGGTTATCTTCCAGTGGGGGAAATTAGCTGAGAGGGGGCACAGAGGGCCTCCTGGAGTGGTGGAAATGTTCCATACCCTGATCTTGACAGTGGTTACGTGGGCATTTGTATACATAAAAATTCATCCAGTTGCCCACTTAAGATGTGTGTGTTTACAGGCTATACCTCAATAAAAAGTATTTATAAAATATTAAAAAATTAAGACACAATGAAATGTCATTGTCTCCTGTAAAATAGGAAACTATTTTGCAAATGAATAATACTCAGTGTTACTATCTTATTTAGTACAGTGGGGAGGACTTGGTACAACATTTCGGAAGGGCATTTGATCCTACTTATCAAAAAACCTTAGGGACTTCCCTGGTGGTGCAGTGGTTGAGAGTCCTCCTGCCGATGCGGGGGACACAGGTTCGTGACCCGGTCCGGGAAGATCCCAAATGCCACGGAGCAGCTAGGCCTGTGAGCCATGGCCGCTGGGCCTGCGCGTCCGGAGCCTGTGCTCCACAACGGGAGAGGCCACAACAGTGAGAGGCCCGTGTATCGCCAAAAAAAAGAAAAAAAGAATCTCCCTTCCAATGCAGGGGACACGGGTTCAATCCCTGGTCGGGGAACTAAGATCCCACTCGCCACGGGACAACTAAGCTTGCGTGCCACAACTACTGAGCCCGCAAGCCCCAACAAAAGACCATGTGTGCCACAACTAAGACCCAACACAGCCAAATAAATAAATAAATATTTAAAAAAAAAAAAATAAAATAGGGTCACACAAGTTTAAACAAAAAGGCAAACCTTAAAAAAGATCCATCTCTTAATCCAGCATTTGTACTTGTATAAATTTATCCTAAGGAAATAATCAGACAGATGTACAAAGATTCTTCTTCAAGGATGTTTATTTCATTGCTTATAACAGCAAAGAATTTGAAGCACCTTAATGTCCAAAAACGGAGGACTGAGTAAATAAATTTAGCTACATGTATGTGATAGGACCCATTAAGCACCCATTTTAAATGATGGAAGAGACTATCTAATGGAATGGGAAATGCAGCAAATGAAGAGAAAGATCACAAAACAATGTGCTCATTATATTTATATACATTATAATACATATACATCTTTATTACATATGTGGTATATGATACGTATATGATATCCACCAAAGGAGACAATTGTTCGCTCTCAGTGGTGAGATCACGAGCAATGTTAATTTTGTTCTTGGTACTTCTCTCTGTTTTATAAACTTTCTATGAAGAGAAAACCTGATAAGCCTTAAAGAAAATATGCTATCTTGTAGGAAATATGCATAGAGTTAAGTGAAGAAAATTCTAGACATTAGGGCTCTTTCCTG
>NW_006771034.1:1184327-1193784 GCF_000442215.2 Lipotes vexillifer
TCCTGCTGAGTTTAGCATTCGGTAAGATAAAAATGATGGCCCCTCTGCTAGGGTTACAGAAGGTCATGCATGAAAATACATGCTATGAAATACACAACCTGGAGAAGCTACTGGTTCCCTAAAATCACACACACACCTACACACACAGGCACACACTGACCCTCTAGCCACACCCCATTGATCTAAGCAGATCCAGGCTCCGGGGAGTTGGAGGTTGGACCAGCGACCCCGCACACCAGGAGCTGAGGTGGCCAAGTCAAGGTCATACCTCTGATCTCTCCGGACAGCTGTGCTAGGAAGGGACAGTTTCGCCCGCCAGCACCCTCTCTGAGCCATGAAACCCAGGTCTCCCTCCAGTACATCCCCAGTTTTAATTACGCTTTGATTAAACCGATAAGCCAGAATCCACTTCTGTGGTTTGTAACCAAAAGGACCGACCACAAAGCCGCGTTAATGAATCCGGCCCCTCTCCTCGCGTCTCCGCCCCCGCCCAACCCCTGCGCATCTGCGCCCTCAGCACGCGCGTGCGTGGAAGACCGACGTAGGCGGCCCTGTGCTGGGCGCTTCGTGCCCTTTCCAGGGAAGCAGGTCAAGGTCTTGCCCTTGAGGCTGCAGTAATCCAGCCAAGAGAGTTGTTCAGGTTCCCCCAAAATTAAGTGAGGCAGAGCTGGTTTAGGCTGTGGGCTGCGGTGAAAGGACACCCGCACTGGGGAAAAAAACACGCTCGCCCCGCGCAGGAAAAGACCTCGCCCTGGAGCCAGGGCTTCTTTCCCCTCCAGCCCTTGACAGTGAGACTGGACTGTTTAGGTTCTTCAGTGGTTTCTCTTGCCCTTCGGTCTAGATGCAAAGGAGAACGATTCACAACATCTACAAGAATTACTTCACTAAGAGCAGCAGAGTGTCAAACGTCCCGCTTTGTAAGGGATTAATTTTAAATTCTGTTCCCACGAAGGTTCCCATCTTAGCTGAGGTCACAGTTTGGGGATGGTGGCCTTTAGGATTTCGCCTTTCTGACCACATCAGCGGTCCCATCTAATCGAAAAGAGGAAGCGGGGCAGCAGGGCTTTCAAGGAAGAGGCTCTGCTCCCGGGTCCTTATCTCCCGCCAGCATCTCTCTTCCTTCTGTGGCTCTGGGTTTCTCCTGCCTACTCCTCCCACGTACATCCTCAAATTCACAGAACCTTGTAGAGACTCCCAGGAGATAATGTCGGCTGTGAAAGTGCTTTGGAGACTAAGCCTCAGCCCCACATTCGAGGGTTTCCATTATTACCACCACTCCCCACTTCCACTGGACTATGGACCCGAGCAGAGTTGGCCCCGTGCCTGGAGGTGTTGCTCAGTTATGTGGCCAATACCCTCTGACCCCGAGCCGGGCTCCCGTGTCAGTTGGTCTCAGCCCAGCACCCCTTGCAACTTCTCAGCTTCTCAGCACCCCTTGCAGCTTGCAGCTTCATGAGCCAGCACCCCTTGTAGCTTCTCAGCCACCACTGGGGGCCTGTGACTTGGGCAGAGCAGAGTGACAGGGACACACACCGAGTGTGACTAAGCCCTTTGCTGGGACTCTGTGGGCAGCTTGGTGTGGCTTGAGCTCAAGATAGTGTTTGCAAGTGGCTTCACGGAGGAGACACTTCCTTGACCCACAGGGGTGGGGTGGGTTGTCCGTGTCACCGGAGAAGGTCACCAGAGTGAACCTGATAGCTTGAAGGAGACACTCAGACGGGCCTTGAGAAAGAGCTCCCCCCTTAACACAGCTTTGTCGTCTTCAAAGCCCAGAACCTCAATCAAGTAATTAATAGTTCTGGTCATGTTCACAGATATCTAAAAATGAGACTGGGGGAGCTCTGGCTTTCCCTGCAGGAGAACTGCTTTCCCATCAAGCCCAGAGAAACGCCTGAGAAGGCGACCAGGAATCCAATAAGCATCCCCCTCTGCTGACAAGTTCCAAATCGCCTCTGCGGATTGAGGGGCTGCCCCGGCCCCGGAAACGCGGGCAGACTTTGTGGTTTGCTGCCCCCTTGAGGATTCTTTGAGGATAACAGGTGGATGGAACACTGCATCCAGTAACGGGAAGAAAACAGCTGTTTTCATCTGAGTATCAGGCATTCCCAAGACTTCTTCAAGACAGGAAAATATTTCCTGCACAATAATTCCTCTCTCTTTTTATTCAACATCTAGACAAACTGTGTTGATACTGAGTTAACAAGTATCGACTGAGTTAACAAGTTCCAGGGGCCAGCGCTTTCTGAATGAAACGAGAGGGTTCTTGAATTTATGGATGAGAACACTGCTTCACACATCAGAGGACCAAGGGAAGGTAACTGCCCTCGATATTTATTTTGGATTTGGGAAATCCAAAGCAAGAAGGCTTTGAAGAAGTCAAGAACTGATTATAATTCTAGGCTTGGCGGCAATGGGATGAATTATCTGGTGACTTTTTGCAGACTTATTGACTCTGTTTGCATCTAACGCCAACGGCCTTGCCTGGTATAAAGCCTCAGAAAGCACTCAGAAAAGAGCATCATTCCTACATCACTGACAAGATGCAGAGTGCCGGGGCTTCAGGACCGCCCCCCATTGATCATAACCCGGTCACCTCAGGGGGCTGCTGGCAGCTCAGTCCACTAGAAGACCAGCGACTGGCTTAGCCCACAGGGAGTCTTCAGTCTCTGTATGTTTTGAAGGCTGCCTGGCCTCTCATGATTTAGGGCTCTGGGCTGGCATGTCTAGGGACTTCTTGCCCTAGATAAAATTTTTTTAATAACTAAAAATCCCCCAATAGAGAGAGAGAGAGGGGGACATGCACAGTTGTGTGCCCCAAGCTAAACTCTTCATTCAAGTTTTAGATTCACAGAATTTTCAGTGTTCATCCTATCCTGGTGTCACAGGCAATGGGAACTGACTGCAGTGGTTCCTGAGGGCATGGAGGGATGGGGCCCAGTCAGCACACTTGGGGACAGCTGGAGAGCAGCCAAGAACGGGGGTGGCAGCCCAGCTGACTGAATCCCTGCCAGTGGAAAGGACCTCAGGGTGGGAGGTGAGCGGGAAACATGGTGGCCAGGGACATGGCTGGCTGGGGCTTCTTACCTCTGCGTCCCCCAGAGAGCCCAGATGGGTGAGGTGTCGGGGGGCTGGAGAAGCGGCTTATGGCCAGGGAAGCACCGAGATGGTCACGAAGGAGAGGTCAATGCCTTCTGTATGGAAACAGCGATCCCAGTTGCCTTGCAATGGAGCAATTGCCATGGGAGCTGGTGTCACGCAGACTTTGAATGGCTGAGGGGTGGTGAAAAGAAAGCAGCTTCCGGCACTGCTGATGACCCTGTCTGTCCAGGAACAGGCCCTTCCAACGATACCCAGAGTGATCCAAATTCACTCTGGGAAAGTCCAGTCTTAAGACAATGCAGCTGCTTGCCATGGAGCAGGCTGCCCAAAACCACAGGGGAGAAAACATCCAATAACCCAATCCCAGTGAGCCCATCCTTTCTGCAGTTACTCAGAGCTGGCTGGCTGAGGTCCAGGGTGCAGACCCAGTCAGGGTGAAGTCTATCCAAATTCAATTTCCAATTGAAAATGGAAACACGTCAGGCCAAGACAAACCCAGGGCCTGGCTTAGCAACTGCCATGGCAAAGCTATTGTCACACGGGCCCAAAGGTTGGCCCTCTACCTACCACCTTTCACAAAGAAACTCATTGACCGCATAACCTCTCTATGACACAGTTACTGTTAAGGTCCTCATTGTACAGATGAAGAAACTGAGGCACAAGAGGTTAGCTCTCACAGTAGGTGGTGGGGCATGGCTGAACCCCCGGGTCTGGCTCCAGATCAGCCTCTCAGGGCGGGGATCCCCCTGCCCCAGCCCCTCACCCACCGGGGCACCCTCTTCAGCTGCAGACCCCAGGGTGGGCGAATGGGGATCCAGGACTAGAGAGGCTCTAGGCCTGCACATCCCTCTTAGACACTGTGCTTGGATGTGGCCCACACACTCCTGGGGGCAAGGCTTCATTCCCAACATCCAGGGTCCTGAAGACTTAAGGTAGCATCTTGAGGGCTGCTCCTGTCTCCCTGCCTCAAGTTCACTTCCAAGGCAGAGGTTCCTGTTCCCGCTGCCCACCGTAGCCCCTGATGCACGGCCACAGGAAGCCCCCTCACAGGGAGTGCCTGGGGACAGGTCAGCACGCAGCCTCTGGGCCGCAGCACCTGCATGACGAGCTTGATTCCTCTGAACATTTCTTTCATCCTTTAGAAGAAGGCCATCGTGAGGCTTCACGCCTGCGTGGAATTTCAGAAGACTGACTAGAAAAACTACGTGATAACAACAAATTATATCTATCTCCTGTGGGATTTACCAGCCTCTTACATATAGGGAGTATCTATCTATCTATCTATCTATGTATCATCTATCATCCATCCATTTAACTATCTTTCCTTCTTACTATCACTCTATCTATATTACCGATTTATCAATCAATCATCTATCATCTCTCAATCACCTATTTTTTATCTATCTATATCTTCTATCATCTATCCATTCATCTATCCTCCATCCATTTTTCTACCTTTCTTTCTTTCCATCAAGCTATCTATGTTATCTATCTATCATTTATTTATGCCACCTATTATCTACCTACCTACCTGTTATCTACCTATTATCTATCTACCTATTATCTATCTACATATTATCTATCTACCTATCTATCTAACATCTGTCACCTATTTATCTTCCCACCCACACGCTCACCGTCTCAGACATTTAAGCTGTCATGTGAAATTTTGATTATGAGCTCTCAGTAGCACCTGGGTCAGAGTCCAGTTCCCGAAAATCACTAGCTATGTGACTTTGGATAAGTTACTTGACATGTCTGTGCCTCCTTTTGGGTTTTTGCATCTGTAAAATGGGAAGCATAAGAGTGGTTATCTAACTGGATGGTTTGCAAGGACTACATTAGCAAAGCTATGTAAAAGGCTAGTCTGACAGACTGGAGCTTGTTAGGTCTTAATAAATGGGAGGGAAGCTACCCTGGGCTGCAGCAGGGGCCTGGCTTTACTGTGCCCTAAAAGAGGAAGCAGCAAACCTCAAAGCTTTTAAAGCAGTTCTTTTGCGGAGAGCCCTGGCCTGTGCCAGCTGATCTGAGCTAATTTTCACATATTTCCTGGAGGGAGGTAAGGCCCAGAGAAAAATCAGATTTGGCTAGCAGAGAAGAGAAACACAGCTGAGTTTGACACGCAGTTCTGTGGAAAAATTAAGGGCCATAAACGGAACATGGGAAGGCACAAGGCAGGGGACCAGGGTCAGGGAGCTGTAAACCATCCTCAGCTGGTCAGCCCGCTGTGACCTGACACAGACCAAGGAGGAGCCTTTGCTGGGCCCCAGGACCCCTACAAGTGCCCCTCTGTGTGACTCACAGTCACTGCCCCAGGCAGGATGATGAGGCCCGAGTCTGGAGCATTTCTGGGAACACATGCAGAATCCATAATCTCTACAGCTCCTTGAGGATTAGGTCATGTTGGGACCTTCGGGCTTTCCCCCGGCTGCACTGGGCAAGCTGCCAGGCACTGAGGGGGTCAATGTCCACTGCAGGATAGACGGGGGTGTCTCTCCAGGACCCGAGTCGGGGCTGCTGTTTACATTGCCTTAGGGTTTCAAGAGAGAACGAACTTTGGGGAATGTGTCATTTGTTGGGCTTTAGAAGGTGACAGCAGGCAGAGCCCAGATGCCCGAAAGCGCCACCCAGATCAGGATAGAGGTTTGGAGGTTCTCGGCAAGTCTATTGAAATTGACAATAAATGTGATTTTGCACGTGAAACCATGGGAACTATTGAAGTTACAAAGAGGAGACGTGGAGAAAGGCGTTAACATGTTCAGCAAAGCTATTAACCTGGCCAAATCGGACATGGAGATGGCTTATCTATACTCACCCTGTGATGCTGCCCATCCCAGACAGAAGTTGCAAAGAAATATGGATTAAAACCACCAATATTATAAAGTATGGGAGAAAGGCAGTGACCCTCTTTTTAGAACTTACCCCCTCTTCAGCTGAACCCTAAAGACGCTGTGATGAACTGTGTTGAATGGTGGAACTTAGCATTTCCGTTTGCACTGGTGTCATTCATTACATCTGTTTCAGGTTTAGATTTTGTAGGAGTGGCTGTTGAAGAGAGTTTGCCTGTTGCAGCTTTTATTCCCTGGGCAACAGAAGCTTAGAACCTGTTACAGGGGTATTAAATTAAAGTTGCAAAGAGTGCAAATGATACTTGGCTGTGCAAATAAAAGCTTTGATTTATTTAAAAGAAAAAAAAAGTCTGTACCGCAGCACCTGGCAGGTGGAGGTGAGTTTCACTTTTGCCTCTTGAGGACCTACCTCGGTGGCTGGTGCTCAAGGTATGTGCTGAATTGTCCAGATCAGACCCAGAAACAACGGGAGGGCAGACACAGCAGAGAACTGAGCATCCCCCGGACCCGAGTAGGAAGCCGTGCTCGGTCCCCCGCCAGCCAGGAAACTTCAGGCAAATTTCCTCACTTCCCATCTGCAAAGTGGGGACGAGGTTATGAATATCTTCCTCAGAAGCTTCTCCTTGGCATTTTTTCTCTTCTGAAGAGCCCTGGTATCAAGACCCTGGATGGACGGACGGTGGTTTGGGGAAGAGGAGGCGTCCAGACCTAAAGAGGCACCCATCGCAGCACCATGGTCTCCAAGCTGGAAGGCACAAGAGACTCTTCAGTTCAGTAGTTTTCAATTATTTTGAAACAGGAATCACCTGGGAAGCTTTCTGTGTTCGTTTCCTAAGGCTGCAGTAATGGAGCAACACACACTGGGTGGCACGCCAACAGCAGAAATGTATTTTCTCACATTCCTAGAGGCCAGAAGTCCAAGATCAAGGTGTCAGCAGGGTTGGTTTCCTCTGAGACTGTGTAGAATCCTTCCTTGCCTCTTCCTGTCTTCCGGGAGTGACTGGCACTCCTTGGCCTCCCTTGGCTCGTGGTAGCATCACTCCAATCTCTGCCTCGGCCATTGTGTGGCCTCCTCCCTGCATCTCTCCATTTTTACACAACCATCTCCCCCGCGTGTCTGTGCCTTTTGTCCTCTTCTCATAAGGACACCAGTCATACCAGATCAGGGCCCATCCTACTGTAGCATGACCTTGTCTTAGCCAATTACATCTGCAACAATCCTATTTCCAAATAATGTCATATTCTGAGATGCTGGGGATTAGAAATTCAACATATTTTTTTGAAGAACACAATTCAGCCCATAAGACCTGCTCAGAAAAACACATTCCTGGTTCTCACCTGTGTTTTTAACAAGGCTCCACCACCACCATCACCCCTGAAAAGGGGTTCTGATACAAGAGGCCTAAGGGCCACCCTCTGAGAAATCCTCACCTGTCAGGTTGGAGCGACACAGATGACATGGGTCACATCTCTCTGTTCTCCACCTAGCCCCTTCTGGATACTTGAGGCCAGAGTAACCTTGCAACAGCACTGCAAACTGACTCAGTCCAAGGAAATTTAGAAAAGATGCAAGATGCCTATTAGGCCATTGTTACCCAAAGCTGATGTTATGGGTTGAATTTTGTCCCCCCTCAAAAGAAAGATAGGTTGCGGTCCCCAGGACCTCAAATGTGACCTTATTTGGAAGTAGGGCTGTTGCAGATGTAATTAGTTATGATGAGGTCCTGCTGGAGTAGGGAGGGCCCCTAATCCAACGTGATTGGTCCCCTTATTTTTAAAATGCCATGTAAAGAGTCAGAGACACAGGGAGAAGCCCATGTGAAGACGGAGGCCGAGATGGGAATGATGCTGTCACAAGCCAAGAAACACCAGGGATTACTGACCGTCACCAGAAGCTGGGAGAGAGACCTGGGCCGGATTCTCCCTCACAGCCCTCACGGGGAACCAGCCCTGCCAATGCCTTGATTCAGGTTTAAGCCTCCAGAACTGTGAGGGGATGAATTTCTGTTGTTTTCAGCCATCTCCTCTGTGGCACTGTGGCACTGCAGTCTTAGCAAACTAGGGCAGCTGGTGACTGATTCGTCCCAGAATCCCCAAATTCAGACATGGGCCCTGGGGGGAAATGCTGGGGGTGGGTGTGGGTGCGGCCTGAGGTAGAGTGCATGGAGCAGGGAGCCCTCAATGTGTCCCTTCTGAAAGCCTCAGGGATGTAGCAGGTGGCAAGGCAACCTTGGGAATGAACCTAGCACTGGGTGTTCTCTCTGGGGAACAAGCCAGCAGGGCAGGCTCTTTGGGTTTTTCCCTGAGCTACTTTCAGCATCCAATAGACCCAGCTGATGGTGACTCAGAGCTGGGCAAGGACCACCAGCCTGGGTTCGAATTCTTACTGTACCAACTATGCTGTATCTCTGGGACAAGTCCTTTCTGGTTTCTTCCTCTGTAAGATGAGGATTCACATAGAACCACCTCCATGGGTGTGGAGAGGACTAGAGGAGAGAGGACATGTGACTTGCAGAAGATGCTCGGTGAGCAGAAGTGTCCACAAGGTGCTCCTGTGTGTCAGTTCCAAGGGCTCGTCCCAGGCTGCGATGTGGGGCAGTGGCCTGATTGTCTTCTAGGCAGGGACCTAGGGAGGCGGAACCCTGGAATCCACTTTCACTGTGGGCTCCCTTTCATAGAGAGTTGCCCCTAATAACAGTCCACAGTCATAAAAATAATGAATGTGCGTAAGGCTCTCAATAACTCACTTTCACAGAAACGACTTTCTCTAGTCGACGTAACTACCCTGTGAAGTCTGTGTGATTGTGACCTTCGCTTTTTGAATTAGAAAACTGAGTCTCTTGTAGAGAAAGTGACTTGCTGAGGTCTCGTAACAGATAATTGAATGACACCAGTAATCACCATGTTTTTGGAGGCTGGAGGATTGAGAGGGGAGACGATGGGGGAGCAGGGCAGCTGTATATGTCTCCAGGCTCCTGCAAGTAGGGATTGGGGCTCTAGGGCCGGCCAAGAGCCTGCTGCTCTGCCTGGCTCCCAACCCCAGTCCTAAGTAAGGGGTCCAGTCCAGAACCTCCCCTGGGTCTGTGGGCTCACGCTGGGGCACACTCACTGCTGGCAAAAGCCACTGACACAAGAATGTCGGCGAGAGCCAGGACCTTGCTTGGCATCCGTCCACTGCAAATGTGCCAGAGGGCACAGCATCTCTTTACAAGAGGGGCTGGGAGGAAGGGGTCGGGAGATGATGGGCAACATCACCTTGGCATCTGCCTGTCCTGGTGGCCATGCTTTACAGCTATAGAGGAAACCTCATGCACTCAGATGCTGTAGGAGTTGTCCTCAAAGCACACGATGGATGTTACCTGGTGATCAGCAGGTTTGCTGAAAATGGAGAAAGCTGGGCCTCAGGCAGAGGAAGACTCTTGCCTGAGGTCATGCAGCAGGTCAGGGGAAAAGCTGGGGGGTGGGCTCAGCCCTCCCAACTCTCACCCTGGTTCCAGCACATCCCCCCC
>NW_006771034.1:1194393-1211544 GCF_000442215.2 Lipotes vexillifer
CCCCCCCCCCCCCCAACACACACAACATCCTGCCCCCAACCAAATGGCAGAGGATAAGTGACGATGTGTTAAGAGAAGCAGACTGACTGCATGTTCCTCCTCTGGGACCCAGAGTTCCTACCCAGGATGCTTGCCTACTTTATCATTATCTGCAGCTTAGATATAACAATTCTGAGTCATGGATTCCAGGGAAAGAACTAGATTCCTCCCACCTGGGGGCTGGGGGAGCTGTGTGCACGTATTGGTAATAAAGAAAGTGGTGAAAGATGGTAATCTCAAGCCATGTAGCCACGTTGTCTCTGTTTACTCTCCATGCACAGCTGGAGCTGGGACATAATCAGCAAACACACAAGGACTCACCTTGATCTCTCTTCTCTGTTTCAAGCAAAATCAAGCAAAAGTCAGGGCTGCCACCAGCTCATGGTCCCAAGATTTTTTCACCTTTCAACCACAGACTGGGACCTCTACAGACTTGAAATCAGAGGTGGCCCCAAAGCCCTGAAAGGTCTGGGCCCCACAGCTTAGGGCAGGCAGGACCCTGAGGCACCAGCTCGACTTAGGGGCCAAATCTCACATGAACCACCCTGGGAAGTTTCCATGGCTGCTGCATCCCTGCCTCTAAGGCAGAGCTTCTTAACCTGCGTCCTTGGTGACACTTTCAGGAGTCCATGTGTCCTTGAGTGTCTGTGCATATTTTTGAGGAGAGCCTTTCATGGGGGTTGAAACCTGCAGAGGGGCTAAGCGTCACTGTTCTGAAAGCAGCTCATCCCCCAAAGACCATCACAACCAGGGAATTACCAACTATATTCTGGCACGTGTGGGTGGTGGTGTTTGTGGCTGTGTGAGAACACACCAAGTGGTGCCCCATGCCACCTTTACTGGTGATACCCATAACAAGTCTACCTGTGTCCTACAGGATCCCTACACTGGGATGGTGCAGGAATTGTTACTGATCCCTATTTTGCAGGTGAAATTCCTAACATTCAGAGGTTTTTGTGACCTGCTCAAGACTGCTCAGCTGGTAACCTGGAGGTCAATTACTCAGAACCTGGCCTCGCCTCCAGATGACAATGGGATCATGAGCATGGGGAGGGGGCTGCTGTGTGACAAGTCACTCTGCTGGTGGAGGTGGCAGAGGGGAGTCCTTGTCACGTTGCTCCGGCCTCCCTCCACCACCCTGGCTGGGGGAATACCTGGCCTCTTTCAGATGCTTCACTATTTACTCTCTCTCTTGCCCTTCTCTTAGGCAAGATACTGGCATCAGTGGCCTGTTTAAAAGCTGTTCTTTTTGAATGGACGTTCCGGATCCCCGGCCAGAAGGGAGGCAGTGCAAGCTTGGTAAAGGCTCAAGTGCTTGCCATCCTCCCCCATTCCTGAGCCCCCCACACGACACATCAGAGCCTCTTCTTTACAAACATTGATAACAGAAGGTAATGAATTTGCGCAAAGAAAGTGTCTCTGACGTGAAGGGCAATGAGACAGGCAGGACCATAAAAGGAATCCATCTCTGGGTGGCCCCAAAGCTAATGTGCTTGAGGGGAGCAGGCTGGAGACAGGTGGGTTATCAGGACAATGTGGGGGAAGACAGAGAAGGAAGAAGAATGGAGAGAAGCAGAGGTTTGAGACCTGCCCACTTTTTGAGAGAATGGGAGAGTCTGCCAAGTCTAGGGCTCCCTGCCCCCCGGACCCTGGACACAGGAGTGCCTTCCTCTGGAAGCAATGGGCAGGTGTGTGTTGCTGACCTTGCTCTTCATGACCTGCATACCTACAACCAAAGTGTTGCTGATGAAATTTGAAAGGCTTCCACTGCAAGAGGCTAAATGATGGATGACACAGTGGGGCTATTTCAGAGACAAGGTTGAATTGAGGCCTTTTAAGAAACGAAATCTACGGGTTGTTGGACTTAGTGAGTAGAGACCACATCTTAACCTTCTTTGTATTCTCGGGGCCTAGCCTTGATATGTGGGTGCATGGATAAATGGATGGATGGATGGATTAGTAGATGGATCAGTGGACTGACGGATGAATGGATAAATGGATGAATGGATGGATTGGTATGTGGATGGATGGGTGGATGGATGGATTGTTGGAAGTCGAGGGTGTATTCACTCCTGCTGTACCCCAGACCTTTTCCCTCACCTGTCAAATGATGTGAGTCAATTTAATGTTCTCTAAGTCCCTCCATGCTCTGTCATTCTATGTTTTTATGGTCTCATGACTCTGAGCTGCCCAGGACTCCTGGGCTGATTTGCAGAGGAAAAGGAATAAGTGTTATAGGCTCAATCACCAGTATGGGCACCAAGGAGTTAAGATGTATAGAAAAATCAAATGGAGCCAAGTCAGATAGAGGAAAGGAGTCCTGCCTGCTGAAACCACAGGAAGACTGGAGTCCCTTTGTGTACACAGCTGGAGGCCCTCCCATCCATCCCCTCTAACTCTCCTGGTGGAGAAAGACACTGGCTTTGGAGAGCACAGCACTTGCTGAGGTGGTAACACTGTTCTCTTATCCTCATGTAGGAAAAAGACACATTTTGTAATGCCTAGCCTTGATCAACAAGGGAATATCCTGAGACTTTTGTCTGCATTAGAAGCAGCTCCCCCAAAATGTTGATGCTCCAAGAAGTCCCAGGATTCACGATCTCAGAGGTACTTACAGGAATCTTCACAAGATTGAGATAAAATAATTTAAAAATAAGTAATGAATCATTATTCCTTTAAATGATTTCTAGATTAGAAATGTTTATACATGGCTTTTGGATGATGTATAGCAAAGAGGGAACTAAAATGTGTTGAGTTCTGTGTTGGTTTGGGGTCTCCAAGAAGCAGACAGCAAGGTGGGATTAGACACGTAAGAGATTTGCAGGGGGGCACACCTGTGAGGGAGAAGTGGAAGGAGCCAGAGAGGGTGGGAGAGCCGTCAGACCATGTGCAGTTCTGACCTGTGTGCGGGGAGGGCAGGACACTGCAGAGGCAAAGTCTCTCCTTCAGCACAGTTCTGAGAAAGTTCCAGCCATGCACACAGGGAGTCCTGGAGCCAAAGCTGTCTGCCAGAGAAACCCACATCTCTCAGGACCCACCTGTCTTAGTGTCCCTGTCACACTCAGTCACTGCCTGGGGAGTGTGGCTCTGTGCAGACTCATTGGTGGATGCCAAGCTCAGCCCTGGGGTCACTGTCAACCATGAGGGACACGTTTTCATGGCTGCCACCATGATTTCTCTGGGGCCAGGCACTTTCTAAATGCCTCTTTCAATCCTCAGCCATTGCTGTTGGACAGCAGTATTGTCAGCCCATTTTACAGATGAAAACACGATTTCGGAAACATTAAGGTACTGCCGGACTGTCAGTGACCAAGCCAGGACTTGACCCTTTGTCGTTCCCAAGGCCTTCCTGCACTGAGAACCAGAGGCTGGGGTTAGCTTGGGGAGGATAGGGGGGAGAGGTTGGGGTATTGTATTTGGGGGAAAAGAGGCAGATGGGGTGAGGGGAAATGGGGGTCGGGGGCTGAGTTGACACACTTACCAGCAGATGCAGGGAGCCGAGGGGTCCACGCCTCACAGCCTTTTGGGGTAAAGCCTCCAGTGGGCTCCTGATTCAACACTTACGTAAGGAGCATTCAGCATCACGAGAAACGTGGCAGGGAGAAGTGCTCCCGGGCGGGGTATGTGGTGGGAAGGAATGCAGGCTCCACCAGAGAACGTGGGTGGCCTCAGTGAGGAGTCGCCCTTTGCTTGGACTGAATCTATTTCCCTGCATTTGGAATGAAGGATGGAAACAAACCGCCCTTCAGCTGTCCCCCTGGGAGATGGGCTGTAAACATGGCTGCAGGGCAGGGTCAGCGTGCCCTCCCAGACATCGAGGAGGAAATGGGAAACACACGCAGTAGGGAGTGAACGCTGTCAGCTTCTGTACTGAAAATACCAAATCACTTTGTAACAAAGATGGGCTCGGATGACCCATGGCCCAGGGAAGCAGAGACCTTCCCTAGGGCAGTTCTTTCCAGGTAGGGGAGGGGTCCGTAGGCTTGGGCTAGACGCTGCTTTGGTGGATCTCACTGGACATGACAAACAGGCAACCAGGGAGGTGCCAAGTACATTTTTTTCCTTTAAGAAGGCAAAAACAGAATAATTGTTCTTTAAATCCTATTTCTTTTTTTTTTTAATTGAAGTATACTTGATTTACGATATGATATTAGTTTTAGGTGTACAACATAGTAATTCAATATTTTGATAGATTATACTCCATTTAAAGTGATTACAAGTTCATTGCAGCTCTATTTACACTAGCCAGGACATAGCAGCAACCTAAGTGTCCATCAACAGATGAATGGATAAAGAAGATGTGGCACATATATACAATGGAATATTACTCAGCCATAAAAAGAAACAAAACTGAGTTATTTGTAGTGAGGTGGATGGACCTAGAGACTGTCATACAGAGTTAAGTAGGTCAGAAAGAGAAAAATAAATACTGTATGCTAACACATATATATGGAATCTAAAAAAAAAAAAAAAGGTTCTGAAGAACCTAGGGGCAGGACAGGAATAAAGACACAGATGTAGAAAATAGACTTGAAGACACGGGGAGGGGGAAGGGTAAGCTGGGATGAAGTGAGAGAGTGGCATGGACATATATACACTACCAAATGTACAACAGATAGCTAGCGGGAAGCAGCCGCATAGCACAGGGAGATCAGCTCGGTGCTTTGCGACCACCTGGAGGGGTGGGATGGGGAGGGTGGGAGGGAGGCGCAAGAGGGAGGGGATATGGGGATATATGTATGCGTACAGCTGATTCACTTTGTTGTAAAGCAGAAACTAACACACCATTTTAAAGCAATTATACTCCAATAAAGATGTTAAGAAAAATAATAAAGTGATTACAAAATAATGGCTATATTTCCCTGTCCTGTACAATATATCATTGTTGCTTATTTCTTTTATACATAGTAGTTTGTATCTCTTAATACCATACCCTTATCTTGCCCCTCCGCCCTTCCCTCTCCCCACTGGTAACTGCTAGTTTGTCCTCTATATCTGTGAATCTGCTTATGTTTTGTCATATACATTCATTTCATTTTTTAGATTCCACATATAAGGGATAACAGAGTATTTGTCTTTCTCTGTCTGACTTATTTCACTAAGCATAATACTAGGTCCATCCACTTTGTTGCAAATGGCAGAATTTCATTCTTTTTTATGGCTGAGTAATATTCCATTATGTATATATATATATATATATATATACACACACACATATTTACATATATATTCCATTGTGTATATATATATATTCATTGTTATATATATGTATATGTATGTATGTATGTGTATATATATATATATATATATATATAATGGAATATTACTCAGCCATAAAAAAGAATGAAATTCTGCCATTTGCAACAAAGTGGATGGACCTAGTATTATGCTTAGTGAAATAAGTCAGACAGAGAAAGACAAATACTCTGTTATCCCTTATATGTGGAATCTAAAAAATGAAATGAATGTATATGACAAAACATAAGCAGATTCACAGATATCACATCTTTTTTATCCATTCATCTGTTGATGGATATTTGGGTTGCATCTATATCTTGGCTCTTATGAATAGTGCTGCCATGAACATTGGGGTTCATGCATCTTTTCTAATTAGTGTTTTCACTTTCTTTGGATATACAGTCGGCCGTGGAGTTGCTAGATTGTATGGTAGCTGTACTTTTAGTTTTTTGAGGAATAAACCCTATTTCTTATACATATGAATAGATACTCAAATGATCATTTGACTGAGAATGAGCACATATAGAGGTCTGGTGACATTCAGTGGCGGGGGCTATGGAGCTCTCCTGTGTTGCCAGGGAGAGTGTAAATGGCACAAGCCTACAGAGGGCAACTGGATGATAGTGAACAGAAGTATAAATCCACATGCCCTTTCACCCAGCCTCACATCTTCTGAGGATTTGTGTTGCAGAGACACTTTAGAGATGACATGTGTCCAAGATGATTCACTGCAGCTTCATGGGTGATGACAAACAACCAGAAACAAATCCAGAAGCCATCAAGAAAGGATTAGTTAAATAAAGTGTGGAACTTCAGAAAACAAACTATGCAGCTATGAAAAGGAACAAGGAAGCTCTCTGGGGACTGATGTGGACAAATTTCCAGGACTTTTTGTTAAGTGACTAAAAAACAAGGTACAGAATGTTGTGTATAGAATGTTACTTTTTATGCGATAAAGCACGGGGATCAAATATTGGCTGGTATAGGGATGCACATATTCTAGAAGAATAGATAAGAATCTACAAAGATGTAGAAGAGGGGCAGGGAGAGACGAGGGCTCCTGGGGGATGAGACACAAGAAAGGAAGGTATTTTAGACTTTTATATTTTGAGTGTGAACGTAGAGCATGTTAAAAATTTTTAATTAACAAACTCATCAGTCTTATATGAAAATATCCCCAATGGACAGATCCCTAGACATAGAAAGCAGGTTAGTGGTTTCCAGGGGCTGGGGGAGGGAGAAATGGATATGTCTGTTTAATAGGTACTGGGTCTCCTCTTGGGGTGAAGAAAATGTTCTGGAATAAATAGAGGTGATGGTTGCACAACATTATGCATGTACTTAATGCCGTGGTAAATTTTATGTGATGTCTATTTTACCACAATTTTTAAAAAAAACCCTTATCTATCATAACAGCTACCTTTCCAATTTCACAGGCCTTCATTTGGAGATCATTTTTTACTTCAAGAAATATTTCCAAAGTACCACTCATTCTAGAAAGCTGGAGTGCGAATATTTGTTTCTGTTCCAGGCATAAAGCTTTTTCATGAGCGCTTGAGAGACACGAGCTCACAAGAACACGTGTTTCACTAATTAATCCAGTGGGTGAAGAGCAACAGTAGGTGAGAGGGAGGTTTGGGGTGGGTTGGGGGGAAGGTTAGTTAGCAGGTTCCTGAGGTACCAGGCAAGGGATAAAGTAGGGATGTAAAGGTCTATGTGCCACTGGGAGCCCTAAATCACCAGCTGCAGGGGCTGCTGGGTGAAGCAAAGGAAAATGTGACTTCCCCAGAGTGGAAGAGTGCCTAGGCAACTGAACACACAGACCCGCAGACAAGACATCTTTATTTTCAGGGATGCCACCATGCATGCCATCCATCTGTCAGAGTGCTGAGCAGGTCCAAGTCTGTGTCAGCATCCCTGGCTCGCCAAAAAGCTCCGTGTTCAACCGGTGGTTAATTGACTCCTTAACAGGTCACCTGGCCAGACAGATGATTATGATGAACTAAACTGACTGACAGGTTAGGAACAGAATCAGCCCATTTAAGTTGATAAGGGAGTTGGATCAGGGCTCCTAAGGCTGCATCTACATCCATGACCTACCAGAGAAACCTAATTTGTGGACATGGTTGGCAAGGGAAAGGGGGAGGCAGTTTATAGAGCAGAACTTTTCCACGTATTTTCTCATTTTTTCCTCGCAACCAACCTGTGAGGAAGGGGTTCTTTCTGTGTTATTGAATAGACAGCCAACGCTCTAAGTTTACAAGTGGCTTCCCCAAGGTTCTCCGCCCGTCAAAACTCAATTACCAGACCTTAGCTTGAAATCCTTACTTCTTTCCAAGATGCAATACCCTCTCCCACCAGGATTTGAATGGTGTGGGGCAGGGGTATGTGTGATGCAGATTTCACAACTTGCTGCAGGATGCTAAAGATATCATATCCTCTCTGTGACTCAGTTCGCCTACTTGTAAGATGGAGACAATAATGATGCTTACTTCATAGGATAATTGTGTGTATGAGACAAAATAATGAATTTAAAGCAGCAGTCCAATGCCTGAGTCTACTAAATTAATGCTAGCTAGTGTTATTTTCAAAAATATCAGTAGTTTTAACTGCAATAAATAAATTTGGTTGATAACGATGTTTTCTGATTAATAAATTCTGATAACTAGATTTATCATTTAGGTGGCAAATGGATGATTAGGTTTCAAAAATTAAAGCACAGGGAATTCCCTGGCGGTCCAGTGGTTTGGACTGTTCACTTCCACTGCAGGGGGCACAGGTTCAATCCCTGGTTGGAGAACTAAATTTCCACATGCTGCATGGTGCAGCCAAAAAAAATTAAAAATTAAAGCACAATAAAATTCCCTGAAGCTGTATACTCAACTAGATATTTTTCTTGGACAATCTAGCAGGTCTTTGGGAATCTAGTGGCACCTCATTATGAATACCAATTTTATTTTCATGCAGATATGCAGATATACAGGTATATAGAGTGATCCAGGTAAAAGAAATTACTCACAGAGAATTTACACTTACAATTTGAAAATGCAAATGATGGAAGAAGCCAATCCCACTTCAATCCCACTTCATGCTCAGAAGAAAAGACGGGCCTTGAAGCATGAACTCATGACTCAACCTTTTGTGTCCACTTGCTATTTGCTGGACTCTCTTCCAAGTTCAGATTCAGCCAAAGGCTCTTTCTTTAAAAAATAAAAAAAAAAGCAGCTCAGCCCAAGGAGGCTGCTCAAGAGACATGTGAGGTTACACAGTTGTTTCCCAATCACCTGAGTGATGCCAAATTGCTTAAGGCTTGTACCGTAGTTAAGTTGAAATTATTTCTTCTTATCCTCCCAGACAGAAGGTTGCAGAGTCCGTCACTGAGCCATGGACTTAAGGCCAGCCACCCACTGCCCTCTGTTGTGGAGGTCAGCATCTCGAGGGTCCTCAGAGGAATGGAGAAATTCAATCTTGAACCTTCCCAGAACAAGCAGTCTCCCCTAGCCTGACTGGTCTCAGGTTACTGTTGCTGTTTCTAGAATTCTCCAGGCCCAATTCCACCATCTGACTGCTAATTCTCTCTCCCCATCGACATTCCCAACCTTACCTCTGCAGCCCAAAGTGTTCCCAAACTTGTACTGCCCTTGATGTCTGTATCATTCAAGGATTTAATCATATTCTGCTTTACATCTCGATATAAAAGTTCCCCTTGTCTATGCCATGTTGCCATCAGCTAACTGAAGAAAGAATCTTTGTCCAATGTCTTTCCAATCCACGTGGTACCTAATATGGGAATAGGTGCTCAAGAATGACTGTACAAATGAATAAAAGAAAGTGTGAGAGAAATCACTGCTCATCACTCAACCTGTGTACAAATAATGAAAAATATTGAATTGACGCCCAAAAGGTTTGACATGCATATCATAGAATAATGCTTCTCCAACTTTAGCAGCAAGCATCAGAATGCCCTACAGGGCTTCTTCTTTTTTTTTTTTTTTTTTTTTTTTTTTTTTTTTTTTAGTATTTATTTATTTGGCTGCGCTGGGTCTTAGTTGCGGCATGCGGGATCTTCGTTGCTGCATGCAGAATCTTTAGTTGTGGCATACGGGATCTAGTTCCCTGACCAGGGATCGAACCCAGACCGCCTGAATTGGGAGCATGGAATCTTAACTGCTGGGCCACCAGGGAAGTCACAGGGCTTCTTAAAATACGGACTCCAGAGCTCCTGGTTTAGTAGTTCAGGGTAGGACCCAAGAGTGCCCGTTCCTGACAAGTTCACAGTGAGGCTGTTCTTGCTGGTCTGAGGACCACACTTGAGAAGCATCTTCTTGATTTATGGTCCTCAGCTATGAATCAAGAGATTTAGATACTAGTCCCAGCTCTACCATAGGTGGCTGAGGGACCTGGGGCAATAATTTAAGTTCTCTGGGATTCCTCAAAGGAAATTTTCCCCGTATGATTGCTAATGTTACTTCTAGTTCTAATGTTATGAGTACAAAAGGTGTAAATTACCCTGCCTTGTGTCATCTACAATGCTATAATCTTCACAAAATTTTAGGCAATAGAGGCACTAGTCAAAACAACAATTGCTTATCAAAACTTGGACCCATGGGAGTTCAATCCCAAATGATGCTGCGTTCCATTGAAAAGCTAAAAGAGGTGGAAACTAAGACCAGGCATCATGGAGACTTATGAATTTGACAGGGGCGGAGAAAGCCCCAAGGAAGCCAGACCAGATTCTCTTAAGGAATTAGAGCCTGAACTGAGTTTGGCTGCTCTCCACGGGCTCCAGGCCCCAAAGGATGCTGGCTTTTCTTAGGAAGCTGGAGTGGCAGGCTCCACAGAGCCCAAAGCTGGCTCAGTGGCCAGTGCCCTGAGAGAGGATGACCAGCTGTCACAGTCAACTGGTTCTTCCCTGATTTTAGGATGGATCAAAACTTTCCCAGATAGATGGTATCTATTTCAGTTTTTTGCATCACTATTTAGGGGGTCTCTCTCAAAAATGGGATTTCTACCTGTGACTGAGTATGTGAAGAGGTATCAGTCCTTGAGTGTCTTCAAGGGGAGAGAATTACCAAGACTGGTTTCATATCCTCAAAGGGAAGGGCAAGTATAAAATATTCACTTCATGAGAGAGTGGCATGGACGTATATACACTACCAAATGTACAACAGATAGCTAGCGGGAAGCAGCCGCATAGCACAGGGAGATTAGCTCAGTGCTTTGTGACCACCTGGAGGGGTGGGATAGGGAGGGTGGGAGGTTGGGAGACGCAAGAGGGAGGAGATATGGGGATGTATGTATATGTAGAGCTGATTCACTTTGTTATACAGCAGAAATTAACACACCATTGCAAAGCAATTCGACTCCAATAACTATGTTAAAAAGAAAAATATTCACTTCACTTTTGTGTTGAGTCAGAATTTCCAGCGTTTCAGCCACTTCCTGCCTTCTAGCCCTGCCAGCCTCCGACACTGAATCTCTGCTGTTCTTGGGACATTGACCATTGAGGAGCTGGCCACTCTTGCTCCATAAGTAAAAGTTAACATCCTTCAGGCCAGGAGCTCCTGACGCACGCTTTTTGAAAAGCACGTCTTTGCAAAAATCCATCCCTGGGAGGTGAATGTGTTGTGGCTCTCAAACATCAGTGAGTAAGTTAAAAGTAGGATGCTTGGTCTTTGGTCTTTAGCATTTTCTCTTAGACACTGTTCATCTCACCTCTGGCTCTTTAACATTTTTCTCAGTTATAGTGATTTAAAAATCAGTGGCTAACCAGAAAACTATCAACGTAATGAACAGTTGCATTGTACCTTGCAGTTTTCAAATGCTTTTCTATCAGTTATCTCATGGAATCCTAGCTTCTCTGGGGTGATTGATTTCTCTAAAGATCTGGGGTCATGTTGAATGGTGGCTCACAATCTAGATGACAAAATGGGAGCATCTAAAAGTGGGAAGGTGGAAATGTGATTGATACTTTGCAAGGCCCTTCACGTGCCTCTTTGACTACAGGAAGTGATCAGACTCGATGTGAAGGCCCTGGGCTTGGTTATAGCTTCACTGGTGACCTGGACCCAGAGGGGACTTCCTTGCAGGATCCCAGGTCAAGAGGTCTTTTGGAGGAGTTTCTTCAGGGACAAAGGGCAGCTGGAACAGAGCTAAGCAGTTCACATTAAAAATGTTTTGGAGTGATATAGCTCCCCTTAACACTGTCTTTTAGACAAAATCAAAACGATTTCATTTCCATTTTTCCCTGTAATCTCAAAAGGACAAGTATGATCCTTATTGGTCTTGGGGAGAACAAGTGGCTTGTTCAGGGCCTCCCAACCAGTGGAGTGATTTGATCCCCATCCCAGCTCCCTGCCTATGAGGCTGCCCTGCCTTGTGAGGCCTAGTCCATTTAACCAGGAAAAAAGCATATTAATCTTTGCTTTTACCTAACCTTTCATGTTTTTGTGCCTTTTCCTATACTTCCTCATAACAGTTCCAGGAGCTGGGTAGGAAAAGTCTTTCCCAGATGAGCAAACTGTGATTCAGCAAAATTAAATGACTTGCCTAAAGCCACATAGCTCCTTGCCCAGTTATCTTAAGACCAGTTAAAGAAGGTGGAGGGGTCAGCATAGAAAGAAACTACAGACTGAGGGTATGCTGATGGGGGATGAAAAAGGTAGGTGTGAGACTGGTCTTCAAGAAACATCTACCAGTGGTTGGTAGTCTCAGTACCCAAACGGGACACATTTATGTTCCTCACCCAAGTAAACTGAGTCCCTTCTGAAAGCATTTTAAAAAGGGAGAACGCTATGTCCCTGCACAATCTTTCTATTACCTTAAAAGTTAATCAAAATCATTAAATACCTGGGCCTACTCCTTGTGAAAATCAGTGTCCAAATTAACCTGAAGCTTCTTGCATTCACTACTGGGGCAACTTAAGACCATGCCAGAGGAGACCGACATTGACCATGACACCCAAATTCACCTCCGCAGGGTTAAAGCAGTCACCAAGACAAGGCTCCCCTGAAAGGGCCCTACTGATCGGTCTGTTTACTAAATCTCTACTGGCTTCTGTTTTGCATTTGTATTTTCTGCCCAACAAAGGATATGTTTTTCTTTCCTAAGATCCCTTGATTAAAAATCCAAGTGTTGGGTAATCTTGTGGCTCCCACCCATTCTAAACCCTCTCCCTGGTCCTTGATTCTCATCCGCTCCAGCTTCCCCCTCCATGCCCCTTATGAAGATGTGGGTCTGAAATCCACATCTGCGTGATCTTACCATGCACACATGTATCTATACCAATGGTAGCCCAGAAGTCCTCAGACCGAAGACATGGGAAGAGAATGCAGGGTAGTTAAGAGTTGCCTTTCTCCTGATATTACTTGGTTCCACAAAAATGAGCTTCAGGCATTAACCCTTAACCAGGCTTTGGGTTCTAGATCCAAACTTCCTTTATTAGGAAGTCACACAGTATGCAAGAAGGCCAGGACCAGCCAGCCTCCATGGAGCAAACTGGGAGGGTTTCCTGTGATCATGGTAGGTAAAGATTGAATTTCCTGGGGTGTCAAATCGATACAGTGCCACCTAACTCCAAACCACCAGGCAAACACCACAGGGTTCTCATGGCAGTCTTCCAGGGGCTAAAAACCCCTACGCTGGTGTTGTTAAGGTAGTGGTCCCTGCAAGGTAGCACTTCAAATTTTACGTGTAAGTGTTATCATATTTTTAAAACGTTTCCTCTTTAAAAATGGAAATGGATCTTCAGACTTCTCAGAAACACCAAGTAGAACCTCTTTTATAGAACAGTAATATCACTGACATTTGGGGTAACTTTGATAGGAGATCTAACCATTCTCTGCTGCCAGACAGGGCCACCTAAGATGTCTCTGAGAGATGAGATGTTTCCTTTGTCAAGATCTCCTGGGGGAGCTGTCACACCCCTTCCATCACAGCCACTTCCATTTCTAGACATGATTACTCCCCGGAATCACTTTACAGACTGAAGGCAAATCCCTCCTGTGCTTATGGAGAGCATTTCCGGGATCTGGTCCTGAGGACACGGCGGGAACATGCTTCTCCCTAAAGACCACATTGTCAGGGAAGCCCAGAGCCCTCAGACAATGTGCTTATTAATAAAGATAGAAATCATTTTGTCTGTGGTTGAAACTGTATATTCATTTCTTACCAGAGAATCTGCTTTTATCTCATTCAACCTGACTGAATCAGTTAGCTGCTGAGGACAAAATCAGCATGCTTTGATTGTTTGTATTTAATCTTTCTCAAAAGAAAAACAAAATCACTTTGTTCCCAGAACATGAAAATGCAAGAATAAGAATAGTAAAAAAATATATATATATTTTTTTAATTTATTTTAAAAAATTGTGACGTGTTATTCGACATCTCTCACGAGGAGGTGATCCCTCAGGGCAAACAAACAAACTAACCCAAACTTGAGAGCTGTCACCTTCCAGGTCTTCCCAGGGTGAGATAGTCATGATTTATTTGTTGGTGGCTTCTTATGAAAGTTGGACAGCCGTGTCATAGCTACACAGACTAAATGAAGATTGTGTGCTGTACACAATCAGAGCATTTTACTGCTAAAAGCACCTGGAGATGACGGAGGCCAAATTCCTCCCTAGGCAGTAAGCCTGAAGCCCGAGGACCAGGGTTCCAGCCACATGAGCTGTGGTCCGTGACCTTCCATTGGCCGGGGAGGTCTCCTTTGATTCTTGTGTGCACTCAAGTGTAGGGTTACACTTTTGCCTCCGCTCCCCAACTCAGCGTTCCTATTTTGACAGAGATTTCACTTTCCCGTGGTTTAAAGTCCATGGGCCTATGCCTCCCCAGTGTCTTATGACACAAGTAAGAGAAAGCAAAGCCATTTCCCAGACAACTCTTTTCACTGGAAAGCCTGCCTGTCTTGGAGGGATAAACCAGGAGAATCCCTGAGACAAACAGACAATAAAACCTGCACCAAGACGTGAAACCATCCAGCAGGCATTGACAAGTGACACAGAATGAAACTCAAAGAGAAAAGAGAAGAATTGGGATCTTTTGTTTTGTTTTTTCAAACTCCGTGTAACCTCTCAGGCTCTTTACTTCTTTCTAAACATAGCTTTTCCTACCACAGGAGAAACAGGGGCCTTTTTTCCCTCCTTATTTTTAATCTTTACAACTGGCTTTTGGGCTGAATGCAGGGAAGGCTGGGGTGGAGCTGGAGAGGGGACCCATCTACCTTGTACGTGGGACACTTGGTCACCTGTACACCATGGAACAAAATCATAACAAAGCCCTGCATTGACCAACTGCAAAAGAATCCTTCCTTCTGCTCCACCCTGTCTCCCCACCCTTTGGCGAGAGCCTCAGTAAATAGGTACATTTGGTGCCAGGATTGAAGGTCAACAAGCTCCTGCTTTGTCAGAGGAAGCTGGGACTCAAGTCAGAGGACTTCACGGAAATGCCATACCGCCCTGCTCCCCAGGTGTTGGAGCCTAACGATTAGAAGTAAAAGAGTCTCAGGGCAGCTTGCCAAGAACACAGGCAGCAGACACTTAATGCTACGATGTGGCAATCATACCAGGCATCTCAGCTGACCTCAACCCGTGGTTTTTGTGCAGCGAGGCAGACTTCCTTTGGAGCGGCCAATACAGATCGTCAAACTCATCTGGGACAGGAGAATCCAAAGACGGCCCCCAAGATCCCCAGACCTTGGTGTACACCCCCTTTATAACGCCCCTGCCCTCTAGGGTGGGGCAGAACCCGTGATATGATGAAATATGACCTCTGGGATTGGGTTACTTTATAAGGCAGAGATGAAGGGATCTTACATGTTTCTTTAGAGCCCTTGGTCAGCTGATTTCAACTAGGGACTTTATCCTATGTGGGCCTGAGTTCATCAGTTGACTTTAATTCCAAAGGAGAGTATTCTGGGTGGGCCTGACCTAATCAGATGAGCCGCTTAAAAGAGGGACTGGAGGTCAGGGATGGGAGATGATGTAGGAGAGATTTGAAGCAGCAGAGACATTCTTCTGTTGGCCTTGAAGAAGCACACTGGTGCCTTAAGGAGAGGGCTGTGTGGCTGGAGGCCTCAATCTTACAACTGGAAGGAAGCAAGCTCTGCCATCAGCCAGTGAGCTTAGACGTGGACCCTGAGACTTAGAGGAGAATCACAGCCCCAGATGACACCTTGATTTCGGCCTGTGAGACCCTGAGCCAAGAACCAAGCTACGCCATGCCTGGACCCCTGACCTATGGAACCAGTGAAATGATAAATGTATGTTGTGTTAAGCCCCTAAGATTGTGCAAATTTGTTAGGAAGCAGAGAAGAGTAATACAGCTGGCCCTCCACATCTGTGGGTTCAGTCCATGGTTGGTTGAATCCACAGATGCAGGACCTTCGGAGGGCCAACTCTACACCACCATTTTATATAAGGAACTTGAGCATCCAGGATTTTGGTATCTGTGGAGGTCCTGGAACCAATCCCTGCCATGGATACCAAGGGATGACTATACATCATCCCAGGAACTGCAGAGAGAACATGGGCCCACGTTCTCTCTGTCATTTCTCCATATCCATGTTTCCCGTTCCCACTTTTCCCTGTCAAGGTGAATGTTCAAAGTCAGGGCTTATTTTATATGAGGGCAAAGCAGACTGCTGCATGATGGGGGCGGCGTGAAGACTGGAGCAGGCCCATAAGATCTCTACGCCTGGCTGTTTGGGTTACTGAAGGCCTGGTTGACCATGTAGAACGTGTCCTGAGAAAAGGTAGCTTCTCAGACCCATAGTGGGGGATTAATCTTTCCTTCCTATTACAGGAGCATATGACTAGATACTGCTAATTCAGTCAGACTGCATTGCTATCCAAATTTGGGGAGTGGTTCCATCAGGAAGCAAAACACCTGCCAAAAATCCCTAAAGCAAATGGCTAAACAGATCTGAACTTGAAGCCCAGACCTGGGTCAAGGGTTGTAGGCAGCATCATGCTGGTGTGTGCCAGGGGGCCTGTTCCCAAAGCATTAAGACTGGCACTTCATTGCCTCACTGGCTCAGTGTTCACAACTTAATAACTGGGAAGGACATGGAAGATTATATCATCCAATCCCTGCATTTGACACATAAGGAAATGGAGGCCCTGGGAGGTTAAATGTCTTTCCCAAAGCTCACCATCCAGACACAGCGGGGGCAGGACCAAAACTCAGGGCTTTCAACAATTTCCCATCTTGTCACCTTGCCCCTAGTGAAAAATGACCTCGGTGTTGCCTGTTGGTTAAATCGCCAACTCTCTCAAACAGACCCGGCTCAGTCTGCACCTGGCTGTCTTTGCTCGGCTGGAAACGTGACACCAACTCTCCTGACGAGCCGACTTGCCTCTCTCCTTAGCTGTGCCATCAGCTTGAGTCACTTATAGCTATAAGCAATGACAAAGTGACTCAGCCATTCTGAGATCCAAACCTCACCGGGTAGGTAAGTTTCCTGCGGCTGCAGTCACAAAGGGGATGGCTTAAAAGAACAGACAGAAATTTACTCTCTTGCTGTTCTGGAGGCCCGAAGTCTGAAATCAAGGGGTCGGCAGAAGCAAACTTCCTCTGAAGGTTCTAGGGGAGATCGCTCCTTGCCTCTTCTAGCTTCTGGTGGTTGCCGGCAATCCTTGGCATCTCTTGGCTTGTTGCTGCAGTCTCTTCCTCCATGTTCACATGGCCTCTTCCCTCTGTGCATGACTCTGCATCTTCTCGTCTTATAAAAACATTAGTCACATTGGATTTAGGGCCCTTCCTCATCCAATATGACCTCATCTTAATTTAACCAATTACATCTGCAAAGAACCTATTTCCAGGTAAGGTCACATTCTGAGACCCTAAGTGGACCAGAGTTTGGGGGGGGGGGGGCCC
>NW_006771034.1:1212163-1227797 GCF_000442215.2 Lipotes vexillifer
GGGGGGGGGGGTCACTATTCAACCACTGGTTGACTAGTACACTGGTTTTATATGGCTAGCTCAGCCAACTGCCCTGAGAGTAGAGATCATGTGTATGGGCAACCCCTCCATCACTCTTACCCCTCTCCCACCCCCACCAGGACTGTGTAACCCAGGACCCATAAATCAGAGAGTTAATGCTGGAAATAACTTCAGAGAGCATCTAGCCAGTGGCTGTTAATCCCAGATGCACAAGAGAATCTCCTGGGGAGATTTTAAAAACACCAATGTCCAAGCCCAAACCCAGAGACTGTGATTCAAGTTGATCTAAGGTGTGCCTTGGGCATTGGTAGCTATTAAGGCTACTCAGATGACTCTGATACACAGTCAAGGTTGAAACCTACCAATCTAGCCCACCCCTTAGTTTTCAGATGAAAGATGAGGCAAACAAACCTTTAGCCAATATTCCACCCGCTCCTCCCTTTATTGCCACCTCGAAGCCTGTAAGCTGCCGATTCTCTGACTGGAATGTCTCGCCCCCTCTAGATGGTACAAGGCCCCAGAGTTGACAGAACCCAGTAAGCCAGTAAGGCTTCTCCAGGGCATGAGGCAAGATGGCGGCCACCTCGCTGCTGTCACAATGTCCTCCTCAACTTCTAACACACACCCACGACCTATGGAACCACATACTTGTTACAGGCTTTGTAAAGTGCTACCCAAATGCGCTTGGTCGCTCTATTACGTCGTTTGGGGTAGCATCACCTCAGCTACAGGGTAAAAGTGTGCACTTTGGCCACTCACCCATTTGGCTTCCATTATACCAAATGTTCTGGGGCATCTTTCTGGCTGCTGTTCTATTTTGTCATTATCACCACACAGTCTTTAAAAGCAAGACTGTGTTTTTTTACTTCTTTTTAATTTTTGTGTATTCTAGTATCATACTCAATACAACAAATTCTTCATTCCCTTGCCTGAGCTGGAAAAAATGCCAAAATATGCACCAAAATGGCCTGCCCAACACCTGAACCACCACCAAATAACCCTAAGATTTTCTTTCAAACAGTATTTTCTTTTGGGACCAGTGAGCTGCAAAACAATAAAATAAAATAAAAGTTGAACAATTATGATGGAGGCAGGACACATCCTGCTACTCGGTCTCCCTTAGAATTCCAGGTGCCTCCCTAATCCATTTCTCCTTCCTCTTGGCTCCAATCTTGGGAGAACCCAAGATCATGAAGAAAGGGAACCCTGCGAATAAGCCTCTCATCCTTGTTCCAGATTTAAAAACCAAGAGGCAAAGAACTTTGTTAGAATAACCTGTGTGTTTCTTATACTTTTTTGAGTGCAGTCCGCACTGTTGGAAAATCATGTGCAAGTGTTTCAGACACTCCTACACACCTTTCAAATACTTTGGCACATGATATGACCAGCAAGGGCCAGGTCGGATGACACTGCCCAGGGCTCATGGGCAGCTCTGGGCCTCTGGCCTCCCCGCAAGTCACAAACCTCAACACTGGGCAGCTTGTAGCTGCAGCTAAACTCAGTTTTTGTGTCAGTTTCATGGGCTTCCTGAAAGGCCCGTGGGCACAAGAAAGTACTTACATACCTGTAAGTACATACCTGTAACATACCTGTATGCTACAGCCCTCGCCCGCCCCTTTTTCCCTTGAGTCTCTTTCCAGGAACATCCAAGATCTGTCTCCATCTTCTGCTTTTTGTGGGTTGTGAGCAGCCGCCTTCTGGTTTGACGAAAGGAAGCCAGGTTCCTTCACTAAGGAACACACTCAAGACATCAGCCCACTCGGATGCCAGAAAGAGCCAGCAAAGAGGTGGGCTTTGGTGACAAACGAAGCTGAGCTCCGTAGCATAATAATACACTCACAAACGAGCCACAAGACATTCATTACTTTTTTCTTCTCTGGCAGCAAAATAGCTGAGGCCCAATTTGGACAGCAGTCTGAGGACTGTGGACTGGGCAGAAAGATCAGATGTCCAGACTGCCCGGCTGCTTTTTAATACAGTCGTACAGGGAAATCAAATGGACGGATTTGTCCATTGCTTGGCCATTGATTCAGGAGCGATCAAGTAGGCTGTTGCCCAGCGGTAACCCTAGGGCTCCCGCCGGCAGCAGGAACCTCATTCCCCATCCTCCGATTCCACAATGTGCTGCCCCTCCTCCCCTCGGGGGCCGGTGAGGGGCCAGGAGGACGTCTGGGATGCGGCCACAGGATGGAGGCAGGAGAGTGCATCCTCCTACCAGCCACACAACCACCCGTTCAGGTGTCCTCACACCTTCCTCCAGGTCCAGGGCCATGAGGACAAGTCTGCTGGGCAGGTGTGCTGGCTCCAGGAGCCCAGGCTTGCGAGGTGGGAAGTGGGACCCTCCACCACTGTAGGCCTCTCAGGATCCTGGGACTTGGTCCTTCCTTAAGATCCTTGTGCATCTCTGAGCCATTGGAGCATTGGGCTCATGCGCTGGGAGGGGGGGAGGCCAAGGAGGGACCCCAGGGCTCTTTTCAGCCCCTGAAGTCTACAAGGGAGGACATGCCTCCACCCGCATCTGTTTTCACCAACAGGAAATGGGTGAGGGGCCATCAAGAGGGAGTTGTGCCTGAGGTAGGGTAACAGGGAGCTCCCGGCCCTTGAGGACATTCCCAGGCAAGGCAGAAAGCTACAGAGCCCCTCCATGACAGCCTTCGATGCACCAGAACACACAGCCTGTCGTGGGTGTGGACCTCCTGCAAGCCGGCTGAGACCTGCAGGATCCTTTTATGCTTTGCTTCTCTGGCCCAGAAAAGCCACCCTTTGACCTGTGGGCCAACCCAGGCTGACACCGAGAAGGCTGGACCGGGTTTGGATGAAGGTCTGAGGCTGAATCTGCCTCAGGCCAGGGTGGTTAACCCAACAGGTTCCCGTAGGAAGCCCCATTCCGGGGAAAATGGGAGGAAGCGCCCCCTAGTGGTGAGAGGGGCATCCTGCCCAGGTGGGCTTTGGGCTCTGGCTTGCAGACCGCTCCCCTGGGTGTACCTACCTTTCCGCTTCTCAGGGCCTCAAGTAAATGCCATGCGGCTGAAAACTGTCTCCAAGCCAAATGGGAGGGGTCCCAGTAGAGCCAACCGTCCACTGTGGAGCCCACCCAGTTCACAGGGGCCTGAGAGAGGACTAGCCCAGCCCTGGACAGCTCACAGGGTCTGACCAAAGGAGAGAGCTGGGCAGTCAGCCACCACCATCTGCCAGGTGGTGCTTCACTGTAGGGTACCAGGAAGTCAGGGTGTAACTGTTTTCCTCCTCTGTAAGAAAGGTTCAAGGTCCTGTAAACTTGTCATCTCGTGCTCTGTCCCTTTTGACACAACCTGCATAAGAGCAAATACCACTTGTATGCAGCCAGCTGCCTGGCAGTTTTCACAGAGAACTAAACACAACAATTTCTACGTGACTGTGAGATATTGTTCCCATTTTACAGTCGAGAAGAGCGAGGCTCAGAGAGATTCCATGATGATTCAGATGTGTCAGAGGTACTGAGGGCCAGTTTAGGACCCTATGTGTCCTCTTGTTTGTTTTTTCTTTTTTCTTTTTTAACATCACCACTGCTTCAAAGTGCCTTATGGGGATGAGGCTAGAAACATGTCTAACTTGTTAGCACTTAATATCAGAGAAAAGCAAGCAAGCAAAAACGCTTCATGCTATTTCAACACCCCCTTTCACCAGAGCAAGGATGGTTCCCCTCCTTCTGGAGTGATTCTCCTGGAGCCTAAGGGGATCTGAAAGATTGACCGGCTTCCCCGGGTTCTAGTAGGTGTTAGTTAAGTGTGTAGCAGTAGTAGAAGGTCTGGCTTTCAGGAAGGGGCCTGACTCAGATTGACAGCAGCCACCTGGAGAGATGGCTTTGCAGGGGACAGAGCTCGGCAGGTCAGCTGAGCCGTGGGTGATCCCCTGGCCAGTCACGAATGGCCACTGTCTTGGTCCACTCACCCAGGGGTACGTCAGGGAGCCCCTTACCGAAGGGAAGTGAGGAAAAGATGGAAGTGGGTGTGTCATCAAGAAAACTGGCCTTGCTTCAAGAGGGTTGTTGGGATGGCTGCCAGGTCCAGGGGCCGCGGGAGAGAGGCAGGGCAACATGGGTCCCTGACAGGGCAGAGATGAACAGCAGATGCTCTAAGGTCCACTGGCGACCCAGTACCAGGCCTTACTCCCTAAATAGATGTTTCCATCCCCAAATCTGTAACTCCCTGCTTCTGAGCACAGTTTCCCCTGGACTGTGGCCTGACACAAAAATGGCAGCTCATGCCTTCTCCCTGACTAAGTGGCCTGTTCAAGGCAAGGGAGACATGGCTGGAACCCTCTGCAGTGGGAGGGTGACCTTGCCCAAGCACAGGCCGTATGGCCAGCAGCCGCCCCTCTGGGTCCCTGAGCCCACGGGCAGGGGGCAGGGACCCCCGGAAGGCCCACCACCTGCAGAGGCCCCGGCGAATCACGGGGAGACCCTACATGCATCTGGTCTTCTGGCACCCCCAAAATGCCCTCACATGTTAAAGCTCAAATCAGACATGTGAAGGGAAACTGGTCATATGGGAAAATTCAGAATTGTAACATAAACAAACATCCCTTAATTGATCCATTTTATGTATCCAGGGTTTTGTGAATCATATGTTCTTAGAATGATACACATCTTGGTTCACTAAACTGTAAAAGAAAGGTTGGGTTTTTCTTATTTAAAAAAAAGCTATTCTTTAATTTTTTTCCCAAAGCCTAACTATGAACCACTGGAAGTTGGGGTGGAGGCGTGGGCGGAATATTGCTAAGAGTGTGTTTCTGGTCAGTGATTGAAGGAGGAGTGGAAGGGAGCCCAGACCTCGCCTTAAAGGCTGTGTGTATGTGCGTGTGTGTGTGTACATATGTAGGTACATGAGTGTATGCCAATGTGTGAGTGTGTGAGTATACTGCATGAATGTGTATGTTTGTGTGTGTGAATGTGGATGCATTTGTGTATATGTGTGTGAATGTATATCTACACGTTTGGACATGTGTGAAAGTGCTGTGACCGTGTGGTCACTGTGTGTATATGTGAATGTGTGTCTCTGTGACTGTGAGTGCATGAGATTATGTCTGTGTGTATGTATGTGAGTGTGCACGTATGTAGTGTGTGCACATGTGTCTGTCTGTCCGTCTGGACAGGAGGGCTTGGGCATACATTGAATTCCTGGGGATGGTCCCGTTGATCACAGGAGACCTACTGAGAACTCTGGTCTCTGAAAGTTCTTTCCTGAGCTAAATTCTATCGTTCCATCCCTACTTGCTGGACCGTGTCCAGAAAGTACAACTTTGTGACACATATTCTTTCTCAGCCTACATTTGGAGATTCTATGTTCAGAAGTAAAGCAAATTTTTTCTGAATTGTCCAGCCTCTTGGGCAACTAAAAGCAAGAACGGAATCCCCTCAGCCTGAGAACCTTCCCACGATCAGCCTCAAAGGAGTGCTGCACTCACAACTTGTATTTGCATTCTGCATGGTATGTTTGGAAGAACAAATGCATGTCGTTTGGAAAAAACCCACACCTAATAAAGACTTTAAGCCAGCTGAACAGCCCTGGAATATTTCCCACCTTCCCACATATGAATAGCTTTGTAGGGGCCTCTGAAGGGGGTGTGCGGGGCAGGGCCCCCGGGAGGGGAAGGCTGCCAGGAACCAGCCGATTTCCTACAAATACACTTAAAAATGGATCAGTCCGCAGGGCCTCTATTTCAGCCACCTGGACAAGGACAGGTCACACGTGTTTTTTCAGACCTCTTTAAGGCTCCATTAGAATGTCTTTGTGGGTCACAATTCAAATACAGATAATCTCGAATTCAACTACTGATTATCTCTGGTTCAAAGTCGCTCTTGCCATTTTAAAGGAAGCTCATTCCCATTCATTTTACTTCTTTAAATCTCAGTGGGGTCCCCCTTCTAAAGTTCCTGTAAGTATTAACTCCTATCCCATCCTACCTTTTTGAAAGAGAATTATAGTACAGGACTATCCCTAGGTTGGTGTGGATCAGGGTCATTTTAGTGATGTGTGTCCTGGGGCAAATCATATCCTGGGACTTACCCCACACCTTTTCCCATCAGGCAGGGGATCAGGTGAAACGATACACACACACACAGACGACACACACACACACACACACACACACACACACACACACACACACATCTCAGTGGAGAATGCAAAGTAAAAAAAGAAAAATCAAAGATATTGGTTCCATGTAAACATTTTTATAATTCATTTAATTTTTAAGGCATCACGGAGTTCATGTAGATTACTTTAACCTCTAAAAATACAAAGTTTGCACTGGTAACAATGGGTAGTCAATTCACTTACTAAGTTTAAATGTAACACGGTATAACTCACCTTAAAAATCTGACTCCTAAACAGATGTGAAACAGGAATCATGGCGGCACATGCTAGACACAACCTCCAAAAATACATGGCTAACAAAGCAAGTGGAGGGCTGGGGTAGGCCGCCCCCAGTAAAACCGTAGCATCCAGCAAGAGGGGAGAGAAAGTGGCCACCATCTCAAGGATTTTTTTTCTCTCACTAGACATCTTTCACTAAATCCCAGAACGGTTACTGTTAATGCATTTTCCTCTCTTCCAAATGAATCGCCCGGTGAGCAGGTGTATGTATTTTTTTTCTAACGAGCATTTAACATCAACCACATGCTGTCACCAACTGGACAAGCAGGTCTTCTGGAAGGTGTGTACAAATGTCAAAGGGACACAGCCTGGCAGATAACACTCAAACCCAGTGAATGAGTATGGAAACAGCCTCCCATTCTGTCATCCAAGGCTTGATTAGGAGCCGGGCCCCAGCCCATAGGGAGCTGCGCCTGAGGGGCTGGCTCACAGATGGGGCAGGGGAAGTCACAGATGAACCAGAAACTCTTTTGACTCAGCTGTTTCCACTTCCTCCCCAGCATGACCATTTGCCAGAACTGCCCAAGAAGAGTCCCCATGAATCTAAACTCTCTGGATTTTCCTTGCTTGACCTTGAAATGACACTAGAGAGAGTAGAGAAGCAACCAGATCCAGGCTAGCCCTACACGGCATCATGGCTGAAGAGCCGCAGTGTTATGTCTTGGAGAGAGTGGCCATCAGAAGGGATAAAGGTGTGCTTGGTCCACATTTCAACACATGGCAGGGAGATTCTGCAACACACAGCTGATATCAAGAGTCCTCCTGAAGGGATGGTCTCTGTGACGGGGGAAGCAAGAGAAGTCCCCCGAAAGGGAGCCGGAAAGGGACACAGACAGGCACCCTCCTCCATCCCCTCCCTGGAACCAGGGGCAGTGGCATCACGGAGGCAGGAACAAGGCAGGTGGGGACCCTCCATGGCTTCTGGTCCCTGCTTGTCCCTGCAAGTCCCTGTGGGTCTGTGACCCTACAGTTCTCCATCCCTGTGAAACTTGGCCACAAGCGCCCTCTTGAGCTCTGCATTGCTGAATCTGTTGTTTTAGGTCCTCTATGGCTGACCATAAAGGCATTACCAAGGGGTCCCCTCACCGGTCCTTGAAAATAAACTAACACAATACCACGGAGGCATGAAATTATGTGCGGTGTGAATGCGTGTGTGAGAAAGAGAGAGTCTGAGGATTTGGAAGATGTTCACCAATAAATAAGTTATCAGTAGTTATCTAAGTGTAGTGAAAGTTTAGGTGATCTTTTTCTTTCTTCTTTATACCCTCTGACATTGTTTTAAAATATTAAAATAAGCGTGTAATTTGTAATTACAAAAACAGAATTTTCATTCTGAAAAAAATTAAACTACTATTTTAGAGCAGAAAAAAATAGGCTATGCGTGATTAAAAACTATCAGAGACAGATACAATTTTTTAAATAAAGGCGGAATTGAACCGAACCTTATTTGCTTTGAAACTTAAACTGCAAGACACATGCCCTAAATGTCGTGGATTACAGATATTTAGGGCATGTGTTGCAGCTCCCAGAATGTTAAAGACATAAATGAATATAAACTGGATAATTGGTGTGTATAACAACAGATACTGGTATTATTCAGATACACAAGGTGACAATTTACAAGGCTATGTATCCTTTGGTGTTGAGTGGGTCACGCTATGGCCTGTGCACTGTTAAAATATGGGCATTATTTTGCAAAGGATGGTTATTGGGAGGGAAACACAAAGGACACACTCTTTTCATAGTCTAGCTCATACGACTGAGATGAGACAGAAAACACCCCGACTTCACTTCATTCTTTTTGCAACATCCGAATATGCGTGTTCTATCTCCTGGTTGGCTGGACACGTGTTTGTGAACTCATCCCTAGCATACGCATTGTTCAAGTATCTCCAGATGCCAGTCATTTCAGAAGGAAATTCAAAATCTCTGTATCTCTTGGCCACGATCTGAAAATGAAGAGGAAATAGTCAGAAAGGGACAACCCACTAACACAGGCAGTTAGATCAGACAATCCATTCTCTTGAGGCATGTAATATATTCTCTTTCTCAAGTTGCCATGTCGTCCTATAGCTGTTCGGGCTGCTCTGAGCTGCATTTTGAGTTTGCACTGGGCATACTGAGCGTGGGACTCAAAACAGAGGCTCTACACAACCGTGCCCACCAATTTATCACAGACAATCCTTGTGATGCACTGGCATGAATTTGCTCCGTACTCCAGTGGATTTCTCTTTGTGTTTCTGGCAGTTGTCTCTCCCTGTGTTCTGCTGCTGTGTTATTTGGTGCCTGAGGTTCATGTTGTATCTTCAGTTTAGATTGTGACAGGATCACTGTGAAGTGCCCTTTCTTTTTCCTATTTGCTGAGCCTCACCTCCTGAAATCCCAAATACCTGTGTATGTTACTCCTGTGGATTTCTATCATTCTGCCCCGGCAGGATCATTTCACTGTGGGTCTACCGTGTGCAAAAAATCCTTATTCTTATTCTCGTGGAAACAGTCGATGTGCGGACAGGGTAGCTGAGGATGAACATCATGAAAACACAATGATGTGAGATGTTTCCTCTGGCTGGAAGGGTACCATTGGGGAATTCATCACAAAAGAGGGTGTATACTGTTGGAGATAGTATGAGTTTCCTGGAGTTGCCTTAACAAAGCACTACAAGCTTGGGTGGCTTGGAACAACAGAAATTTATTCTCCCACAGTTCTGGAGGCCAGAAGTCCAAGATCAAGGTGTCAGGAGAGCCGGGCTCCCTCTGAAGGCTCTGGGGAAGGACCTGTTCCAGGTCCCTCCCCCAGCTTCTGGCTTGTGGGAGCACAGCTCCAATCTTCACATGGCGTTTTCCCTGTGCTGGTGTGTCTGTGTCCAAATTCCCTTTTATAAGGACACCAGTCATGTTGGGTTAGGGGGCCCATCCTACTCACCCTAACTAATAACATCTGCAAAGACCCTATTTCCAAATAAGGTCACGTTCTTAGGTACTGGGAGTTAGGACTTGAACATATAAATTTGGGGGGACATGATTCATCCCATAACAAGGAGCCAGGGTTACAACGGCCCGTTCTGCTTTGTTCCTTTCCATTGTATTGGCTCCTGGGACGTTTGGATGGCGTGAGCATGGAATGTATCACCAATGAGAAGATCTTCGGAACTTATTTCTCAGATTTCGGAGGTCAGGAGCTATTGATGCAGTAAAACAAGACCACAGAACTTTCAGAGAGCCTCCTAAATTTACATCTTTTGCTTGAATTCAAACTTACTGACGTTGATGTCAAGAATTCTGCTTTCCTTTTGTTTGCATTTGCCTGGCTTAGCTTTGCCCCTCTTTTTATTTTAGCATTTCTGAGTAAGTTTGTTATCTATATGCCTTTCATAGACATAAGCTTATATTTGTATTGTATCTTATGAATGTAATACTTTGTTTTCCAACTTTCTGTGAATATTTTTGCGTTCATGTGTGTGTATGTGTTTCCCTTTCTGGTGGTTTAGAAGGTTTATGGTCTGTTTTAACTCTTCCAGTGGTTTCTTATGTAACTTTAAATAATAAGAATTCTTTATTTCTTGATTTATCAACTTTAGATGATCTCTACTTACTTCTGATAATGACAAATGAGGAAATTAGTATACCTACACTTCTTTTCTTTTCTGCTCCCTTATCCTCTTTCCAATGGTGTAAAACATCCAAGTTTACTATATTCTGTTTCTTTCCAGTAGCTATAATTCCCACTGCTGTTTAGGCTTAGTTCTGGTTTTAGACTTAAATAGGCTCTATGTTTATCATCAGTCCTTCTATACCACACACCTTCTCTGTTCCTGGATTCTTATTTTATTATCATTTTTTTATTATTTCATCATATAGCAATTTTATTTTTAAAAATGGCTCAGGAGTGCTTATTTCATTGAGACCAGAAGTCTAGGTAAAAACAACAATTTACAAGGATATAAAGTTCTTATATCACACATCTTTTCTTTTAATCCTTTAACTATTAAACCACTGTTTCCTGGGTTTTAATGTGGTCCTAGAGACATATGAGGCTAGTCTGAATTCCCTCCTTGTGTAGGTGGCTTTATCTTTTATTACTGTTATTATCACCATTAGCATCATCATCATCATCATCATCATCTAGACACCCAAAGGGTTCTGTTTTATCCTCAAAGTTCAGTAATTTGCCAAATATGTGATAGTGTGTTGATTGTTCTGGGCAATATTTTTCTAATCATGACATGTTAAACTAAAGGTTCAGGTCACCCCGTAGTTCAAAATAATTTACCTTTGAGCCTTCTTTTTCCTCTCTTTTTTCTTTCCTGTTCTCTTTTTTCTGATTATGGGGTCTCGCTAATTACCCTTTACCTCCTGCTGCTTCTCCATCTGATTTGGGATAATCTTCTCAGGCCCATCCTCCGATGTCTGATGAATTTCTGCAATGTCTTTTCCCACTTCTTGCTACTCCTAACATCACTTTTGTTTCTGAAATTATTTTCTTTAAGGGTGTTTTTTAGTTCTACCAGCTTAATTCTCATCTTCCTTGTGACGTTATATTTTTTGGTATCTTGTGACTTGTCTTTGAGCGTTTTCACCAAAGGCTCTCCTTCACTTTTTTGAGGTCACAGAGAAGTGTCTGTCTGAAAAATTCTTTGGTTTACTGGAGCAATCTTTATCCGGTACGTGTTTCTCATCTGCCTTTGCCTCTTTTGTTCTTTCTTTAACCTTTCCCCCCTCCTTTTGCATCGTCTCTGTCCACATAGAAATCCCACTTGGATTCTTTCTGGTTATTAACCATCTTTTAATGGGCGGATCTATTGGACCTACCACTTGTTGAAAAACAGTGTGGTGGGCAAAGGGAGTGAGGCAGGGCAGCAGGTAGACCAATATGGATTTTACCCCCAAACACCCGCTGATCGAACGCTGCTCTATACTCTGTCCCAGGGACACATTAGGGTTAGGGCTAGAGTCAGGGTCAAAGTCAAGGTTAGTGCATCCTCCACTCTGAGGCTCACAGATTCGGAAGCGGTCACCATGGCTAAAAGTGGAGCTCAGATGATTTACAGTCTCTCCTTTGACTCGGTCAGAGCTCGTTTCTTTCCTCCGCTCAGCAGTCACAAAGCAGAATATGCCACTTGCCCTCTCTCCTCCCCTTCACCTCCCCTCCCTGTACCTTTGCAGTGGAGGACGGTGGTGAACACACAGATGGCGCCTCTGAACAGTTCCACCTTCAACTCTGCCTCCACAGAGATCTCAGCTCTGTAGGGGTGGTCCTGCCTCTCTCGTGGCCCACTCCGTGCCCTGTCCTCAAACAAAGAAGTCTGGGTTGGGCATTCCAGGGCTGTAATACTTACTTTTAGAGACATCTGAACCTTGCTGAAGATCTAGAGAAGCACGCCTAGGCTCTGTGACCCCTCACACTGGCTAAAGTTTCTAAGTCTAGTTTTATAAAAGGTGGAGATAATGCTTTGGTTTCAGGAAGGGAATAAATGATAAATTCCTCTATTCTCTCACCTTTTTACCATACATTCCTTTACACTGATTCTCATTTCCTTTCAGAAATGCTCCGTCCTGGAAGATTACTAAGCTGCTTGGTATTTTGAGTGCTAACTGGCTTTGAAGATTTTGCGGTTAGGTCTTATATTGGAGCCATGGACTGCTTTATTTTACTCTGAAGTTTACCCCCTCTACTGACATTTTAAACTATCTATTTTTATAGGGGCTAAATAAGTGGCAATTGGTGCGTGCGTGTGTGTGTGTGTGTGTGTGTGTATTTCTCTTGCCTTCCCTAACCTCCATGTGCTTCTGTCATGCCGCACTGGTCATAGCAATGATTAGAACACATTCAGTAAAGGGACTAAACCAAACACAACTACATAAATAACTTGTTGGAAAATGGCTCCCAAATGTCCAATTTAGAATATCCCCAATGTAGCAGGTTTGAGGGGTTGAGATGCTTTCGCTAATTTTAAGTGTCAGAGGACTGGCACAGCTAGGGAAACGAATATTCACTTACAGGATCGAAGGTGTCTTCAAGGCTGGAATTCCACATTGGTACCCTCTGAGCACAACAAGGAAGGCAGAAGAAAGAAGAAAAATGTGGCAAGGACTGGGATGGAGTAGGGAAGGAAGAGAAAGGCAAGGGAACGACTTGCAGTAACCAGGGGTGGCTAGTAGCCCCCAGGACATCAAGGCCACAGACTGTGTGAATCTAATTTGTAAATTTCTAAGTGCTAATTAAATGTGTTATTAGAACACAGGGTCCTTGGCTTGTATTTCTCTGTGTCTTCTCTCCCATCTCCCCTATCCTTATACCAAGGATCTAGCTCTGGAGCTGGTAGGATTTGAATAATAAAGATGCCCCAGAACAGGGGTCGAGTTTCTTCCTGAGGCATCTGAGGCTACTGAGGACCAAGGACATAGCAACAGTGATAATGATAATAACAGCTGACACCTGTAAGTGATAGACAGGCTGGGGCACTGCTGAGAGCAGCCATAACTAAGGAGTCCAAGTGTGGACTTGTCACAAGTCCAAATCAACCACCTGGGAAGACAGGATGCCAAACCTGGCAGAGGTCCAGCCAAGGAGTTGTCAGCTGCTCCCCAGCTGTAGGGGGTCGGTGATAGGAACCACCTCCCTCTTGTCCCTAGACAGGGCTAGGCTTACCCTGCCCATCACCAACAATTGACTGAATTCACTTTTTTTTCCCCAGGTTGGCTCAGGGTTTTTTGTTTTGTTGTGTTTGTTTGTTTATTTGTTTGTTTTGTTTTGGCCACTCAGCTCGCAGGATCTTAGTTCCCCAACCAGGGACTGAACCTGCGCCACCACAGTGAGGGCACCAAGTCCTAACCACTGGACAGCCAGGGAATTCCCCAAGTTCACATTTTAATACTAGCAGATTCCACACACCATCTCCAAGCCTGGAGCATGAAACACCAGGTATAATCAATGTATTCCCTCAAGTTGCTTTCACGTAGCTTTTCTTTAGACTCTGGGGGTGAGACTCGAAAAGAGAAGCAGTGAGGATGGAAGGATGGGAGCCACGTTCTCAGATGCTTCTTGAGAACGTCTGAGGACCACCTGAGAATGTCATCCACAGATCTGAAACTTGAGGCTTGCCGGCCTCAAACAGAAACAAGCTAGATTTTTAAATTCAGGAGTCCGCATTTTAGATTGTTTTGATGTCTGGCGAAAACACAAGTGAAAACAAAATGAAACAAAGCCCCATTCATGTATTCAGCACCTGAGGTAAGAGGAAGGACAAACCTTAATAATGTGGAGCTTGGGTAAGAGGTTACAGTCGGCTAGTGTGAGTTCATCCCCATCCAGGAACTTCCTTCCGGAAACAGTAACTTCCTTGGTGCTGTAGGCATCTATTTCATCAGGCAGAGGACTATTTAGATAATTATCCAGCTTCTTCAGGGCCTTTAAGAGGTTCCTTTCGTAAACTAGAACAGGAGGGCAAAAAATGACTAATGTGAGCCATGGGAGTTAGGGTCGCCTCTCTCTAGATACCGAAGACGGAGTTTGTCCCTTCCTTCCCGAGACAGGGCCAGTGAGCATTGGAGACTTGGGAAAGAGAGAGGTGGATTTACAAGATCTGAATAAAGGACTCACTTCTCCCTGGAAAGTAATTCTGCCATCTACACAACACTGCTACTCCTAGAACTCATTCATTTATTCAAAAATCTTTATGGAAATCACATAATGAAGTAAGCAGCAGTGGAAGCTTCATTCATACTGAGTCCCATGGTGCGGCAAGGAATCCCTGGAGGTGATTACTTTCCCCTAAAAATGTGGTTTTCTGGGCTCCCCACCTCTAGACGAAGCACTCAATCTCTTGAAACCCACGTGTCAATGTCAGAGGTACTTTTTCCTCATTTCTATGTACAGGTCCCTCCCCACTGTGAAACGAATCAGAATTCCCAAGGTCTTATAAGAAGCCACACCAGAGGCGGAGCGGAGGTCCAAGTAGAAAGCAGAAAACAGGAAGATGGGAGGGACTCACTCTCGTTTGCATCCTTCTTGGTGTTTTTAATAAAGGCTGAGAACTTGGCAAACACATCATTTCCAGCAGAGTTAGATTCAGCGTGTTGGGTCCCCAGCTTAGGGTACCTTGAAAAATTCAAAATGAGAGTATCACAGATCAGCCACGTTTGAGTTAGGAGAATACGATGTGAGGCAGGGGGAGGAAGTGACTTTCTCTGAGTGGATATAAACATGAAAACTGCCCCTTGAATGTTTGCCTAATCTTTCCATCTTCAAAGTTGAGAGCAACACCATCCAGGGGAAAAGCACTGGACAGACTGTTCTCATCCTGGGATGCAGGGCCCCACCTGGCCTTACTGGTCTAGTTCCCTCCCTCCTGAAATAGAGGTAATGGACTAGAAGGTTCCCTTCCAGGTCCAGCCCGCTGTGATGCTGCATAATAACACCTGCTCCCTACCTTCCAGCAGAAACGGCCCACCCACGTGACATCGGCCTACTTCCGCCCCACTTCCTGCCGTCAACCCCTAATTGCCAAACTGCAGGTGCAGAGCAAAGAAAGCCAAGCCACCTAAGCTCAGCGTTTCTAATCTTGCTGTGTTTTCTGTGGCACATCACAGGTACAACTCGGGAAATAGGTACCATGGCCAGAGAAAAACAACACACAGAATGGGGAGAAGTGACAAGCGAGTCGTGAACACGGGTTTTGATGAGGCCCACCTTGGGGGGGCTAACTTCTCCTCTAGGAACTCCTCGATCTTATTCACGTCCGTCTTGACCTCACCATCAAAAGTCATGAAAGGCGGGTTGGTGCCAGGAGCCAGGTTCTGCAGGTCCGCGGGTTTCCTGGGTGGGAGGGAAGGGCAGCGTTGGTAGCGCCACTGTTTGGATCATTTCCAAGGCTGAACTGTGTCCTCCCCAGTTTAAGAGAAACCACCCTTGAGAATTTCAAAGGCGATCGTGGGTTTACAAACTGTCCTACTGGTGAGGAAAGTGTGGCCCTTTATCTGGAGACGGAGGTGAAACGTTAACTCTCCCCAGTGTTATCAGCCAGGAGTGGTGATCGGACAGGCTGTTTCTTTTGGTTTGTTTGTTTTGCGGTACGTGGGCTTCTCACTGTTGTGGCCTCTCCCGTTGCGGAGCACAGGCTCCGGACGCACAGGCTCAGCGGCCATGGCTCACGGGCCCAGCCGCTCCGCGGCATGTGGGATCTTCCCAGACCGGGGCA
>NW_006771034.1:1228983-1229525 GCF_000442215.2 Lipotes vexillifer
CTCTCCCGTTGCGGAGCACAGGCTCCGGACGCACAGGCTCAGCGGCCATGGCTCACGGGCCCAGCCGCTCCGCGGCATGTGGGATCTTCCCAGACCGGGGCACGAACCCGTGTCCCCTGCATCAGCAGGCGGGCTCTCAACCACTGCACCACCAGGGAAGCCCTCGGACAGGCTTTTCAGAGGTTCACAGCTGACCGGTAACTGGCAGAGCAGGCTCTTCATGGAGCACCCTCAACCCCCACTCCTCCTGGATTACGTCTGATCCCGTTCTGTAATTACTGTGTGGCCCACACTACTCCCGCTTCAATCCAGAGTCCTGACCCGGGGTGGACGTGCCTGCAATATCGTCCATGGGTCCTAGAAGTGTGTGTGTGTTTGTGTGTGTGTCGGTGTCTGTGTGTGTCTCTGTGTCTGTGTCTCTGTGTGCCTGCGTGTGTGTCTGTTTGTATGCCTGTGTGTGTCTGTGTGTGTGTCTGTCTGTGTGTGTGTCTCCATCTGTGTGTGTGTGTGTGTGTGTGTGTGTGTGTGTGTGTGTGTGGGGA
>NW_006771034.1:1229535-1278299 GCF_000442215.2 Lipotes vexillifer
ATTAGGTACAGTTATTTCAATACTGCAGAAACCCTGTTGTACCTTTTCAAGTCCACCGTTGTCACATTAAATATAACGCCCTTTAGCCAGAGAATCATAAAGATACGCTGAGAAAATGGGCAATTTCCAATACTCTCACCATCACAACCAGCCTACAAATGGAAAAAGAAACCCTTATCAGAGCCAGTCTCACAATTATAAATGCCAGACTCTGCTATGCATGCACACTAAATCATGATGAATTTTCGTTAATGGTGATGATACTGTAAATAGCCTTCTGAGGCCCCCTCCACCAGCCTCCAAGTGGGAGCTGGGGAGGGGAAGGGAGGCCACACATGCACTCGCCGAGCATTTTCTGTTCTCCGTCCCACACCTCACCACTTCCTGCCACGCTGGGCCTCTGAATAGCAGTACACAGAGGGAAAGAATGGCAAGAGGGAACCGCCTTTGCTACTAAAGGCAAAAAAGAAAAACATGCTCTTTCCGTCCCTCCATCTCTCGATCCTCTTTAGAAGAAACACACCTCTCTTTCCAGGATGATCATGTGTAAAAACAGACCAGCAGGTTCTCCCACGGAGACACCATCCCCAGTATTCTCTACTATTTTCACCTCTAGAATGAAGGCTGGATTATATGAGTTCTTAGACCCCCAGACACTGTAAAAATTTTTAGGTCCCCTCATCCGTTGGGGAGCATTTGTACTTGGATGGTAGATTGTTGCACAGTTGACACTGAGGGTGGAAGGATAGGAAACAGTGCCTCCCTGATGACCTAAGCAGGTCACATCCACACACACATCCCTGAGACACAGGCACAGAAAATTACTAAACAGACATCTTCCTTCCTTGGGCTCCTGGTAGAGGAGAAAGGCAGGCATTGGAGAAGAGAAGGGAGCCATGGGGCTTCATCCTCCTGGGGGAGTTCCCACACTCTTCTTTCTCTTCCCACCTTTTTCCACCCTATGCGTCTCTGGCAAGGTTACAGTGATAACAAAATGCTGCCGGAAAGACCAGGAGACTCAGCCAGACTCCGATGACAGAAACACAGCCATATTTAATCCAAGAAGTCCATTTCTGCCACATGCAGTTCAAGGAAAGTTGAGAGGAAAGCAGTGAATCTATAACCTGAATAACAGAAGGACACAAGGCAGAAAGTGAGCTGTGGTTTGGGAATTGAAGAAAGGAAAATGATGCCTTAAGAAAACTGGACAGCTTAAAGAGAACTTCACAGGTGGTTCTCTGGCATTAGGTTCCTAAGTCACCCGGAGAGTTTGTTAATAACAAGATGTCCCTATAAAAGAAGAGTATAAGAGACCCCAGACCCAATGTTAAAAAGACTTGATCAGCCTCTTCACAAAAGACAAAATCCAAATGGCCAATAAGCACATGAAAACACTCTTAGCGTCACTAGCCAGTAGGGCAATGCACGTTACAACCACAAATAGATTCCACTACACACCTACCAGAATGGCTAAAGTGAAAAGATCGGACAATATCAAGTGCGGACAGGAATGCAGAGCAACTGAATTCCCATCCGTTGCCGGTGAGAGTGCAAATTGGTACAACTACTCTGGAAAACTGTTTGGCAATGATCTACCCAAGATAAATATGCATTTATGCTATGACACAGCTATTCCATTCCCAACAGAAATGAGTGCTTAGGAGCACAAAAAGCATTCGTATGAATGTTCTTAGCAGCTTTAGTGTAATAACCAAAACCTGAAAACAACTCAGACACCATGAAGAATAGAATGAATAAATAAATGATAGTACATTCATATGGTAGGACAAGATGCCACAGTGGAAAAAATTAGCTATTACTACAAGCCACAATGTGGAGGAATCTCACATACATAATGTGGAGGGAAAGAAACCAGACTCAAAAGAGTCCTGCATAATTCAACGTACGTGACGTTCAAACACAGGCAAACTTCTCTATGTGATGGGGATCAGAAGAGCAGTTGCCTTTGGAAGCTAGGTATTGTCTGGAAAGGATGAGAGGGAGGCTTCTGGGTGGTGGCAACATTCTATAGCTTGAGCTGTGTGGTAGCTACATGGTGGGTATACTGAATTGACTAAGTCTTAGTCAAGGTTTGTTTCCTCTACTGCATGTTATATTTTAATACAGAAAAGAAGCAGAACTATTAATTTAAAAAATACAGAGTCAGATTCAGTGGGTCTTGCATGGGGTCCAGGGATCTGAATTTTTAACAAGCTCCCCCAAGGTGATGTGATGCTTGTGGTCAGTGGTCTCAGCCCCACCTTGGACAAGAGGGAAGGCTGGCCCAGTGTTATGATCAATGCATAGGACAGAACGGTTCAAACCCCCCAGTTGGATGATCTGTTGATAAGAAAACTTGCAAGACCTCCTAGTTGATAAATACAGCTGCATAATTGTAAAGATAAAGGGTGAACTTAATACACCTGAAGAGGCACCAACAGATTCAAATAAGTGACTTCAGAGACCCCTAAGCTCTGGGTACTTGCTTCACCCCCTCCAACCCCTCCAGCTCTCCCTTCCCCCCTAGTAGAGGGAAGGGCTGAGAATTCCCCCAGCTGGACCCTGAAGTTGCTGGAGCTTGAGGGGTGGGGGAGGTGCACAGCTAGGACCCAAGCATCCAAGTAGTCAGTCATAACAACTGCCCTGCAGGCGGCCCCCTGGCCGCCTGGTCCCATAGCCTTATGGCCGTTTGGAAGGCTGCCCCGTCTCCTCCTCAGCTCTGTCCTGGAAAAAGAAACAGGGCAGAGCTGAGTTACATAAAACTCCCAACGGCTTGCTGCTGGGGATCCCTCCTAAATCAGGGTGCCTTCTTAACCACTGTAGGTTTGGGCAGAGTCATGCCAAAAAAGGGGGCCAGGGAGGGATGAAAGCGCTGGGACACAAAGGCACATATTTTGGCCAGTCCTGACTTGTTCTGCAGCTTTTAAACCTCTTGTTTTTATAGTAGTTACACTAAGCTCAGCAAAGTCTGAGATAAGTTCTTCTGACCTTGGAAATCCTGTAATAACTCATTCTGAATGCAGCAAGCTCCCCGCAGAGCCCAGGCATTCTTCACAGGGCTTCTTCATGAAACTCGCCTTGACCAAGAACCCTGTGCCTGGGACAGCAGCATCTGGAGAATAATTACTCTGCACGGGTCTCTCTGCCTCACTCTGTCTCTTTCACGGTCTCAAACTCAAGCCAGTGTTTTCCCTTGGAATTGCTCTCACCTTTTCCTGAATCCTGGCCGCTCTTTCTTTAGGAGAAATAAAAAGGGGGTAGGAGCAATTCATATTTTAAAATATTGCAATGGCCTGTGTCATCCACTCCATCAAAACTTAGCCTTCTTAACAGGCTCCTTCCCAGAACTCCAACTGGCACTTAACATGGGTGCCAGGAAGGTGGGACAACGGTCTGCACGGCCATAGCGCCCACAGCCCAGAAGATCGTGATAAAAGCCGTGATTGTACATTTCCCCCCATGTGGCCTTCAAACAGAATTGTTCCAAGCCAGCACAGCTGCTGGACTGAAGGCTGTTAGGCAGTTTAGAAGAATTAGCCAGATGCCACGACTGCCCATAAAACAGGATTTACATAACCAGTGTTGCCTCATCTTAAATTTCTCTAAAATATTTTTTTTTCTGTCTCAGCCTGTTGTACATGTGGGGGTTACAGGAACATGGTGGGAGTGACTAGGACGCCTTGCTGCCTGATTGTATTACTTTAATGTGCTTCAGTGGGTGGTGTGCCAGCAAAAGGCAAAGATATACCATCTCCACTGCCCATTATTGGGCAACAATGGGAGAGTATCGCTCTGGTCACAGTCATCACCAGACAAGATGATGGGGTAAACACACAGACATTAGGGGTGAATAACCGACACCGTTGCCATAATCGGGACGTTTTATCATATGCAGTTTTATTTTCTGATGCTGATAATTCTCTCAGGCTAATTACACTCTGGGCTAAGATTTCTCAGCAGAGTTCTCAACCTACGGAGAAATTTTGTATGTATACATTTCTGATTAAAATCAAATTAGGCAGTTTAAGAGATCAGAGTGTCTTTTGTTTCCAGTGAAGACAGACCAAGGCACTTGGATAACGCGGATTTGGAGGTCTGCCTTTCAAATGCAACTTTGTTGAGCGCCTACGACGAGGGTCATTCTCAAAAGAAAAACATTGGTGCCTCTGACACGTTCTGAGAAATTCCGTTCGCCACTGAGCCCAGCAGCGGCCTTCAAGAACGTTGGTAATTCTGCTGGGTCCCCCCTCACAGCCTGAGGTGTAAAGGTCCAAATGTCGCTGCAAAGGTCAGCAGATCCTCCTCAGGTCAGAGCCTCTCCCACCTACTCTTTGCACGCTTACTCCATTTAGAATCTGTGGGGAGCATTTTTTAAAATTTCCTCTCAGTGCTTTTGGCTTCCGCCAAACGACCTTTCCAGGGCTGGTCTGTAGTTACATGGAAGGGGACCACCCACCACACCTTCCACTAAAATGACTCCCACTAGCCACTCCCTTTGAGGGACCCGCCCACCCCCGGGCAGACCTGACCAAGGGGTGATGACCCCCTCAAGATATTCCGGGTGGCTCCCTAGCACCCCTCCCTGACCTTCCCACCAGAACAGGTCATGCACCCACCACCTGATTCCCCACCTTCTTTCTGGTCCCTACCGTCTCTCTAGAAAATTCCATGAGGGCCTAAATGGTAAACACATTCTGAGAAGGAAGCATTTGTCCCTACTCTATGTAAATGTCATGAAAAAGCAATCTGGGGGGTGGAGGGAAGATAAAGGAAGAGGCAATAAATTGGAAATAGTCTAATTGTCCCCTTTCTGAGAACTGGCTTTCAACCAAGGAGGTAGGATGTCCATCCTGTGTGCGGGGGAGTGTTCCTGTCCCTGCAGAAAAGCAGGAGGGATCTGGGGGCAAACAGCTAATTTGGCTTGCTCCATCCCAGGGACCCAGAGAAAACTGGTGAGTAATAATGGGCCGTGTGTTTCCGACGTTCTGGAGGGACTTGAGGCTGAATAATATCAGTAGCTGATCTGAGGAGGCCAGAGTCAGAAGACAGTTTGACGTGGGAGGCCACGGGCAGCCACCAGAATCAGTCCTCCCCCAGGAAGAACAATGTGGTCCAAAGGGCCGGCCAGAATGCTCCTCTGTTGGCAGCTGGTCCGGCTGAAGGCACAGCACAGCCAGAGAGAAACAGCTGCATCCAGCCAGGTGGGAGCCGACTCCCGCCCTCCAAGCCCCACCTACACATTTCCCTGAATTCCTCCTGGGTCCTTTGCAGAAAGCACGACAGCCTCGCGTGCTTTGGGGCCTGGCGATCGAACCTGCCCAGCACAGCCAAGTACAAAGATCTGGCCTCCAAGCTGGGCAGTCAGCCCTCCCAGTCCACAGATGCTGTCCTTCCCATGCACACGCCTCTTTACAGATGACGTCAGGGTTGCATGAGCACCTCTCACGGAATGTGTGTGCTCTAAACTCAACCCCAGGAGGACGGGAGGGGGACCACCATGAGCTCAGGGCACTGGAGTAGCTAGTGCTTGTAAAGAGAAATGTGGGTGCAGTGTCTGCACACGTACCCCTCAGCCTGCACCCACCATGTCCGCCTGCCATATGGAACAGGTCAGGACCAGGGAAACTGTCCCAACCCAGCAACCAGGCCTGTGGGACAGGTGGGGGACACTCCTCCTGGGTCTTTTCTTTCTCCCATGTGGAAGTAGGCAGGAGAGCCAGGATGTCCCTAACCCTCGACACTGGTCTGGAGTCCGGGACCCATCTTCCTTCATCCGGGTGGCTCCTGCCGGCCCTGGCGGAGTTCCTGGCACACAGTAAACACTCCAACCATGACCAAGGGCCTGAATCCCGTTGCTCCCATGCGCCTGGAGCCTGGTCTACTTCAGAAAGGGCCTCCCTGGGCCTCTCTCCTCTTTTTGCTGGGCCAATGTCCATGAATTTTTCCCTTTTAGAAGCTCACAACTTCTCACTACTAAGAGATCACCCAAGGAGAGTGGCATCCAACTGGAGGGAAAAAAAAAGAAGGTGGGCAGGAAGGAGGGGGAGGGGAAGAGGCGGAGGCAGGGGAGGGGAGGGGAGGGGGATGGAGATGGAGAGGAGAGAGGGAGGGGGGATGGTTGAGAGAGCCCAAAGGGCCCAAGTCATGGGCAGCAAAGTCTCCCCCAAGCCTTCTAGACTAGCGGTTTGACTTAAAATGCAGTATTTAAATCAGTCAGAGACTTCCTGATTTTGTTTTTGGTTTTTTTTTTTTGCGGTACGCGGGCCTCTCACTGCTGCGGCCTCTCCCGTTGCGGAGCACAGGCTCCGGGACGCGCAGGCTCAGCGGCCATGGCTCACGGGCCCAGCCGCTCGTGGGATCTTCCCGGACCGGGGCACGAACCCGTGTCCCCTGCATCTGCAGGCTGACCCTTAACCACTGCGCCACCAGGGAAGCCCCAGAGACTTCCTGATTTTGAATAATCTGTAAGTTGAAAAAAACGTATAATTCTTTCCATTTGCCAGACACATTGAAGTTTCCATTTTGAGCAACAAGAGGTCTCTTGGAGACAACATGGTCCAGGGGAATGGGTATGGGGCCAGGGAGAGCCAGTGTGAACTTGGGCCCCACTACTTACTAATCGAGTGGCCTCGGGCAATTCATTTGTTCTCCCTGAGCCTCAGTTTCTCCATTTAAAAGATAGGGATAAAAATCCCTATGCCTCGCAAGATCTCTGTGCGATACACTTGAGTCTCCTGGGCAACCAATAAAGGCAGCTATTCCATCATCATCATTACTCTTCCAAATCTGAGAGCCCCAGAACAGACAATTATGGAACTTAGGGTACTTTTTAACAAGGCTCAATTAGTGTGATTTTCATGCCAAACCGTATAGGCCTTAAAGAAGCACTGATTTCCCCCCCCCCCCAAAACCTAACACCTCCTATGTCTATTCCAAGTGAAAATTAACAACTGCAGTCTTTTTCTTAATTGCAAAAGCAAACAAATCTTTAGCCAGGAGGCAAAATAGCAGGGCCCTGGCCTGGCATTCGTGTCTGGGAGTTACACAGACCTCTTGGGGAAAAGTCCAGAGGAAAGGGCATCAGGAGAACTGGGTGCACCTGACCGATGGCAGGGTTGACAAGCCCAGGGAAACTGCTTACTTTTCAAGAAATGACACCGAAGCCCTCTGTCTTTTGTCTGTGATCACCTGGGGGAGAGTGGGTTCCGTGTAATGAGAGAAGAAAGCAACAACTCTTCCATCAGGACTTGGCGTTCAACACGCTGGAATTGCAGATTCACGTGGAGAAAGGCTATGCTAACTAACTGGGGGAGAAACAAGCCATCCCATCTCTTCCTTGTCCAATAAGAATGCTTTTGAAGAAAATGTCCTCCCAAATCAGCAATTTTGAAGGTGATTTTTAAAAACTAACACCTCTTGAAGACCAACTCTGATTTCAAGTATCCTTCCAAACTATTTATGGACGTGATCAGATTCAATCCTCTCAAACTCCTGTAAGATGTCCTATTTCAACTTCCATTTTACAGATGAGAACACTGAGGCACAGAGAGACTAATAAATAACCTGCCCCAAAACCCAAACGGGATTAGGTGAACAAAGATCACTCAAGTTCTTGTAAACTGGATCCAGTTAATGGTCCCAGCTTCTTTCCAGGTCCTCACGATGAAAACCAGATCTCTCACCCTTTTCCTGAACTTCACTCAGACCCCAGCACAGCCTTCCTCCTTTGAAATCCTTCTTGCCAGGGTCTCCGAGCCTCCCACCCAGATTCCTGCAGCAGCCTCCTGCCGCCTCTCTCTGTCTGGGCTTCCGAGCCCCTCCTATCTTTCCCCGTATCCTGGATAAGGTTAACCCAGATGCCACTGTCCTTAGCTCATTCTGCTGGAATGCTGCTCAAGTGCAAATTCCAACTACATTGCTATCAAGCAGTGTGGCCAGGGCAGAGTACCTAACTTTCCAGCACAGCTCTTTGCTCATTTACAGCATAACGTTAATTTTACCTGCCCCTCCATGTTGGGTGAGAATGAATTAGACGTTAAGCAGAAAACACACAGAACGATGCCTGACATGCGGAAGCATTCTGTTACACCCTCCCTCCTTCCTCCCTCCTGCTACCTGCCTCCCCCTTCCCTTCCTTTCTGACTCCCTCCTTCCCTCCTCTGCCTTCCCCCCTCCCCCCCCTCCACCATCTAATAGATGCCGGCCAGTCAAGCCAGTTAGTTACTCCCCTTAAATGCTGTCCTTACATATCCCACGTCACCTTCCTGAAATCCCCCTTATCCACCTGCTACCACCTCACTCCTGCTCAGGTCAGGTCAGTGACTTTTTCCAGCTCTGTATCCTTTTCTATGACTCTCTGGTCGGCATTTCTTTTTGCTTTTTCTGAAGTTCACTGACAATACAGTTGGCTCTGCCTGGTTTAGTACCAAACTGTTTCCTAATTATGTTCTGTTGTTTCCATCCCTTCAGGGAGGATCGCATCAGCCTCTGTAGAGCCGGTGATGAACTGTCTTTTCCCCAGCGGTGCCCATGACACATACATTTTCCTCCAGCTCCCCTGGCAGCGTCACGGAGCACAGTCAGGCCCACGGAAGTCACTCCAGGAAAACTCACCTTGTGGAGCCGACGGTCACTGTTCTCAAAAGTTCTAAGAAGCTCCTTGTCACGGGGAGTTCCTTTAAACACAGAGAAACCACGCCTCACCCACGAGGATGCTATCAGCAAGCCCAGCCTTATCGGCCCCATCCCCTCCCCAGCCTGCCTGTCCTGGGGCTGCTTTCTTCACCCACCCGAAAGGACAGTCGCTGGGTGACCCAGTTTGCCTGCAACTGTGATTTTTAAAGTCGGAAATCCCTCATCCCCCCCAGTAAGTCTCAGGCAAGGTGGGACGGCTGGTCACCCTACTGTCCACCCAGGTGACAGCTTTATTTTTTGTGAGGGTCAAAAACATTATTAATGACCTCCTAGTAAGCTAGAAGTGGGGCTTTGTTCCTCCTTCATCAGAAGACCAACAGCACAGATGAACGTAACCAATTGATCAGATTGGGTAGTTGATCTCTTGAATGCTGAGGAGTTGGGACTCTCAGCTCCCCGGGAGGGAGAACAGATGAACAGAGGCTGAGGCCTTCTGGGGTGAGGAAAGGAGGCGGGAATTTATGACAAGCCTGGCAAGCTCCCCAAATTGCGCAGAGCCAGCTAATACAGGAATGGCATTTCCCCTCCCGGCTGTCAGGCCACCTTCAGGAAAGAGAAGCGGTTAAAATCAGTGGTACAGTTCAGGTAGCAACTGTATCCCAGAATTGCCCAGCTCTGGGTGTGACAGACCCCAAAACACTAACTCGAAAAGATATATACACCCGCATGTTCATTGCACATTATCAATAATAGCCAAGATATGGAAACAACCAAGTGTCTACTGATGAATGAATGGATAATGAAAATGTGGTGTATATATACACAATGGAATATAATTAAGCTATTAAAAAATTGAAATCCTGCCATTAGTGACAAGATGGATAGACTCTGAGGGTATTTGAGGACAGAAAAAGACAAATACCATATGATCTCACTTATATGTGGAATCTAAAACATAACAAAGCTCAGAGTTACAGAGAACAGACTGGTGGTTGCCAGCGGGGCAGGGGGAGGTGAAATGGGTGAAGGGGGTCAAAAGGTATAAACTTCCATTTGTAAAATAAATAAGTCCTGGGGATGTAAGGTACAGCATGGTGACTATAGTTAATAAAAGTGTTATTTTATACTTGAAAGTTGCTAAGAGAGTAGATCTTAAAGGTTCTCACCACAAGAAAGAAGAAAATGTTGTAACTATGTGTGGTGAGGGATGTTAGCTACACTTTCTTGGGGTGATCATTTCAAAATATACACAAATATTGAATCTTTATGCTGTATACCTAAAGCTAATATAACGTATTCAAGGATACCTCAATTAAACATTTTAAAAATCAATAAAAATAAAAACTAATTTAAATTAAATTAACAGATAAATAAAGAAACTGTCCTCCCTTGTGGATACTCTGGATGCTGAGTACCAGCCCATGTTAAACCATAGCCGCTGGAAGAATCATTTAGTATTTCAGTCAAGATCTATTCTACACTGTTAGGTTCAGCCTCTGAAGCTCTAGGCAAGAAAGAAAATAAGCAAACTGAAATGAAATCAGAACACATCCACATGGGGAGGCTGAGACTCACCTTTCCACACTTTCACGTATTAATATGTGTCAACTTCCTGTTTCCCTCTAGTGGCGCTTGGTTCAGAAAACTGAGGGGGCCCTGAGAGACTGGACACCAGCAAGAGGAAAGACCGACTAAGTGCCTTCCCCTTCCTCTTAAGTTAGAGGACGCAAACCTTGAATTCTTTTTGGTATTCTTGCTTGATTTGGGGTTTGTCTCTGTTTTTTTTTTTCCTTATCAGATTACCTACCTTATTTGAGTATCGTCAATAAAGAGCTGAGATTTTAAAAAACTGTAATGCGGATATACGTATATTTGCATAGTGCTTTCTTAAGAGTAACAATCATAACCATGAGGTGCACAAAGAGAGGGAAGAGGGCAGAGTATCACTGATATCTAAGAAATAAAATAATGAAAAACTTTTACAAATTGGTGGTGCAATTCAGGTGGCAAACCCACCCCAGAATAGCCCGTCTCTGGGTGTGACAGACACTCCAGACCAAAGGGCACCACACTAGTGGGCCAGAAACCATGACCTGCTCATCCTTAAATTCTTAACTTGATCTCAACAAAGGCCAAGATTTCTGTTTGATCCTCCATGTTACCCTTCAGGTCAAAAAGAACAGCAAGAACTTCTGTCCCAGTCAAATAGGAAAACCTTCCAGGTATCCCCTAGGTCATCGGCTGGGAGAAACCCTGGCAGACTTGAGTGTACACCTCCTCTGGGGAACTTGGGGCTGGAAAGATCAGTGTGATTAGTAAGTATCAGCTTGGAATTCAGCTCCCACCTCTCATTCTAAAAAAGAAGACACATAAGTAGATTCATCTTCTCAAAATAGTTCACCTAAGGCCTTAAGAAGTTCACAGATTTCAGATCTGTCACTTACAAATGTCATTAGAAACAAAATGGCTATTTTATGAAATGATGATGATGATAGCAACTAGCACTTACATAGCCTTTGCTCTTTGCAAGCCATAGTTCTAAACACTCTGCTTTTATTAACTCAGTGAATCCTGAGAGCAACCCTATTAGATGTAGGCACCATTACTATCTCATTATGCAGGTGAGAAGGTCTCACCGTCGGATTTGAGCCCAGGAGTCATCTAGAGGCTGTCCTCTTCATCCCACTCTGGACCCTGGCCCATGTCCAAATGGAGAGGCTCCAGCTCCAGCAGGGCCCCTCCTCAGCACAAAGGGCACTGGCTGGGTAGTCTGCTTGTTTGTTTTACCCCACTTCCTTTCAGTAAGGTGACTTGGAGGCGACTTGCAGGAATCCATGATAATAAAACACACAGCAGAAGCAAGTGAAAAGTGCAAAGGACAAACAGTGCTTGGGACATTTCACAGTCCTGGGGGACAACTTTGGTAGCCAAGTGGGCTGGGGGCATGGAGGGAGCCTCTGGCTGGGTGCTACATATTCTGATCCCTCCCTAGGAAACCCGTGCTAGGAGTCAAGACGACGGTGAGCTTGTCTTGCATCCCTAGCCCCACACTTAGAGGAAAACAGTCTTCCCGCCAGGTTAACAACAGAGCACCCCCTTCCCGGACACACACAGCCATGCAGGGCCGGCATCCCCCTGAGAGAACTGGGGAGTCCAGCAAAGCTGTGCAGACAGCCCACTTCTCCTTCCAGCAGGGCAGGCAGCGTCAAGGTACTCCTTGAAAGATCCTGTCCAAACCACTCTAATCCAGTCCATCACAGCCCATGTAGCCTGTTCCTTGTCATGTGACCAAAAGAGTTTGGGTCTGGGATTTTTAAGGCAGGTAGAACCAAATGCCTAATCTTGGCCATAAACAGCTTTCAGTAAAAACAGCAGAGTGTTGGGCACAAAGCAAGACCACTGCCTGCTGTAGAAAAAGGACTTTTAGGACCTGCCCTTCTAGTTTCAGAGTCCGAGAAGGCACTGGTTAAGGACCGGTGGGCAATCTCAGAAGCAGCCAGGAAAACAACCACCAATTAACTTTCCAAGTAGGTCTATGCTTGACCTCAACTCATTCTAGCCGTGGCCTGGGGTGACAATGACAGAATGTGAAAGGACAAGTTCAAAGTCTATTTGCCAGTGCAGTAGGCAGAATAATGGCCCCTCAGAGGCCCACATCCTAATACTCAGAACCTGTGAATATGTTACCTTAATGGCAAAAAGTGACTTTGCAAATGTGACGGAGGTTACGGATTTGAGATAGGGAGGCTACCCTGGGTTGTCAGGTGGGCCCAGTCTGGTCACAGGCATCCTCAAAAGTGAGAACCTTTCCCAGCTGTGGTCAGAGAAGATTTGACTAGAGAACGATGGTCAGAGAGATGAATGCTGCTGGCTTTGAAGATGGAGAAAAGGGGGCCCCAAGCCAAGGAATGCAGGTGCCCTGTAGAAGCCGGAAAAGGCAACGACGTGGATCTCCCCTGGAGCCTCCAGAAAGAAATGGAGGACCACTGGTGCCTTAGTTTTAGCCCAGTGAGACCTGTGTCAAACTTCTGACCAATGGAACTGTCAAATAATAAATCTGAGTTGGTTTAAGCTACCAAGTGTGTGGTAATTTGTTACAGCAGCAATAGAAAACTAATATAGCTAATGATTCCATATGGGAATCCTAAACCTTTTCCTAAGACGATTCAGTGGATCAACCACACATCAGTCACACAGAAGGATGAACCCTGAAGTAGGCAGCACTTAGCCTATTTCTAGAAACTTCCCGCATGAGCCCCTCCTCATTTGCCAGGGATTTGCAATGCTGTCATCTGAACAAGCTCTGTACTGAGCCCACCAATAGCCAAGCCAAGACCACAGCTCCTCTGTGTGGGCTTGTGAATTACAACAGCCTTTTCGATCTGAATTATGGGGAGGACTGCTCATTCCTCCACGTCACCTATGGGGCCAGAGTCTGGCGGACAAGCCCCTAACACAGGGGGCTTGACTACTTGACTCAGCAGGCTGTATAGTCCCCCCAATTTTTTAATTTGGTAAAACCGATCTGAGGATACATCTGGCCAAAAATCTAACAAGGCACAGTTACAGATCATCCTCTCAAGATGAGGGATCCACCGTGACATTTTGCTCTTTTTAATCTCGGTTCCTTACTATGGTTTTTAGAAGCTGCCTTCTCAAAAGGACTCTGGCGTCAGGTGTGCAAGGTCTTCAAGAGGTTATTAGCGCCTCCTAGTGGTCTTGAGATGCACTTTCCGACTTCTCACCTTCCCTTTAAACACGCCCATTTCTCATTAGGGTCTGGTGGAAAATGTCACAAATAAGTTTTTAGGCCCGGTAGGAGGCTAAACCTTCCCAGTTTGCCTGGGACTCAGGTTTCCTGCTACCCAGGATTGTCAGTTTTAAAACCAGGAAAGTCCTGGAAAGACTAGAGTGCCTTGGTCTCCATACCCATGACCCCCTTGAGACCCCACAGGAAAACCACCCAAAGAGGGCATTGTCTTCCTGTCCTTGGCACTGCAATAACCGGGTACCAAACACAGTTGGGACCCAAACGGTAATGCCTTTACTAATGCAACTCTCTGTGAGAACAGCAGCTGACTTGAGCACACTTTGCTCATGATAGGTAAATAACAACTGAAGGTCTGCAAATTATTTCTGGACTCTCATTGAGGAGCCATGGGGAGAGGAGAGAGGAAGCATGGTGGGTGGGAGAGTAGGGTCATCCCATATGCTGGGCAGAGCAGACCATGAAAAAGAAATTCTGATTTTCTCTAAAAGTGTTCAGATTCAGTTTGTTCAGAATTCTCTAGCTCTTTCGCAAAATTCTTTAGAAACATGTAGTTTCCTGAAAAATAAACAAACTCCGTCTCTATTTTTCTTTGTAATGTTCGTAAGTTTTAAGGAGGCCAGAGGTCTGAAACTATCTATTTACAAAGATGAAAGTCTAGTGCCTTAAAGACACTCATGTTGGTTTCGAGGGCCAACTTATGAAAGTTGTATAGATCTGGGTCAGGGAAGGGGGAGACTGGGAATTTTCTAATATTTTTTGTTCAATCTGAAAGCAGTCAGTTAATCAGAAATATCTTAAAGGTTATTGAGGGAATTCTTATTGTGGATTTTAGAATGCTTTCCTTTTAACGTTGAAAGATGGCAGAAATCAGAGGCTTTGTGATTAACTTTCCAGGTAGAAGGCGGGGGTCACCTGTATGGTATGATATGTGAGTGTTGGGAGAATCCACCTATCTAAAAATGCCCACATCATCCTTCCACAAAAGCCTGAATCTCAGAGAACTGTCTAGAAAAAAGGTCACTGTCTGTTAAGAAATGGTGCTGGTTACTCTTGTCTTCCCCAGGGCCAACCCAGGGGAGGACATCAATCCCAGAAACCTCTAACCTTCCCACAAGCTGGCACTGTTTGTCCATTTCCTCATACACAGCATGAAAGGGTCCGTTTTGGCAACACTTTCTACGCCTTCCTACAGGTGTCTGATGAAGGGGCAAAGTCGTTAAAGTTCCTTTTGTAAAGGTATGCTTGTCAGATCTCATTCCAAAAAGTTCAAGGCACTTTTAAGAAGCCATATTAACTACTACAGCTGGTGACTATAGCTATGAAAGGTATTCAGAATATAAAATTAAATCCCAAAGACCTTTAATAACCAAAGCAATCTTGAGAACGAAGGCCAAAGCTGGAAGCTCACGCTTCCTGATTTCAAGCTACATTACAAATCTATGGTAATCAAAATAATATGGTATTGGCATAAAACCAGACACATAGATTAGTGGAAACAGAATTGAGAGCCCAGAAATAAACCCACGCATGTATAGTCAATTAACTTACAACAGAGGACGCAAGAATATACAATGGGGAAAGGACAGTCTCTTGAATAAATGGTGTTAAGAAAACTGGACAGCAACATACAAAAGAATGAAACGGAGCACTGTGTTACATCATACACAAAAATTCATTCAAAATGGATTAAAGACTTGAATGCAAGACCTGAAACCACAAAACTCCTAGAATAAAACATACGCAGAAAGCTCCTTGACATCAGTCTTGGTGACAATTTTTTGTATTTGACACCAAAAGAAAAGGCAACAAAAGAAAAAATAAACAAGTGGGACCACATCAAACTAAAAGGCTTCTGCACAGCGAAGGAAACCATCACCAAAATGAAAAGGCAATTTACTGAATGGCAGAAAATATTTTCAAATCATATATCCAATAAGGGGCTAATATCCAAAATATATAAAGAACTTGTACAACTCAACAGCAAACAAACCTCAAACAATCTGATTTTAAAATGAGCAGAGGATCTGAACAGACATTTTTCCAAAGACATGCAGATGGCCAACAGGCACATGAAAAGATGCTCAACATCACTGATCATCAGGGACATGCAAATCAAAACCACAATGAGATATCACCTCACACCTGTTTTAGAATAGCTATTATCAAGAAGACAAAAAATAACAAGTGTCACAGAGGGTGTGGAGAGAAGGGAACCCTCACGCACTGTTGGTGGGAATGTAAATTGGTGCAGCCACTGTAGAAAACAGTATAGAAGTTCCCCAAAAAGTTAAAAATAGAGCTACCATTTGATTCAGCAATTCCATTCCTGGGTATTTATCCAAAGAAAATGAAAACACTAACTCAAAAAGATACATGCACCCCCGTGTTCATTGCAGCACTATTTACAGTAGCCAAGATATGGAAACTAAGTGTCCATCAACAGATGAATGGATAAAGAAAATGTGGTATATGTATATGTGTGTGTATATATACACACACACATACATACATACACACACACACACACACAAAGGAATATTATTCAGCTATTAAAAAAGATTGAAATATTGCCGTTAGTGACAAGGTGTATGGATTTTGAGGGCATTATGTTAAGTGAAATAAGTCAGACAGAGAAAGACAAATACCATATGATCTCATTTATAGGTGGAATCTTAAAAAAAAAAAAAAAAAGCAAAACAAGCAAATCAGCTTATAGATACAGAGAATGGATTGATGGCTGCCAGAGGTGGGGATGGGGGTGAACTGGGTTAAGGGGGCCGAAAGGTATAAGTTTCCAATTATAAAATAAATAATTCATGAGGATGTAATGTACAGCACGGCGACTACAGTTAATAATACCATATTGCAGACTTGAAAGTTGGTAAGAAAGTAGACCTTAAAAGTTCTCTTCACAAGAAAGAAAAAGTTTTGTAACTCTGTGTGATGATGAACGTTAACTACACTTACTGTGGTGATCATTTTGCAATAAATACAAATATCAAATCGTTATGTACACGTGAAACTAATATAATGGTGTATGTCAATTAAACCTCAATAAAAACGAATTAATTAATTAATTAAATCAGGTATACTGAAAAGTAGCAACCTTAGGTACTAAATAGATTTGGTTTTCTAAATTAAAGTTCATAGTAGATCTCATGGATGACATAGTCACTGAAAATTTTTGCTTCATTTTAAAGAACAAACAGAAATGTCGAGTCGATCGGGCAATCAGTTTCTCCTGCCAGTGTCTTGTTTAATGAAGTAATGGAATTATCCCTAAATGGTTTTTGCAAGTTCAACAAGAAAAGCAAACAAGTGAACAGCTCCCAGCACAGACAAAACTTCTTGTAAAGGAGAGGGGCGATTATGTAACGCGCAGTGTGAGATGCCAGATCAATGGTATAGCGGGAAGGCACTTTTTAATTTAAATGCAACTTTATTCAGTTCAGACCTACATCTTCACGTTTAAGAAACCTAAGCTAGATCAACTTGCTAATTTTCCCCGCTGCTCCCTTTTCTCCTGGCCACTGAGTGTTGAAGGTAATCCCGCATTACTAACCAGAAACCTCAGGTTTCACAAGTTTAGGTTCAAACCAGCCTGTCATCTTGTATCAGTGAAAAGAGACAAAAGAATCAACCAGGAGTACATAAAATCACGTTGTGTATAAAATAGGAAAAGTTGGCTTTATGCTTCAAAAGCAGGAAAATCAGAGTCAGAACCACCCCCCCTAAAAAAAAGAAAAAACATATGGAGTTTAGGAAATCACAAAATTGTCCTGGAACTGTGGTCGACAGGGTAACTACTCCCATTTTAACAATTAGATTTCATTTTGTATTTCCTTGTAATCTGAGAATTCTTACAAGGTCAGGGGTTCCTAGGTCATGGATAATTAACTTGCTGAACTTGAAAGTTCTTTGTCAGTGAGCAGAGGCACACAGTACCACCTTGTAGTACCACCTTGTAATGGTACTACAAGGTGCTAACCTTGATGTTAACCTTGATGTTAACCTTGATGTTAGCAATTTGAACGGAGAGATTTTAGAAGACTTCAGACGTTACAGAATTATCTGGAAGCTTTACCTTCCCCCCTTTCCCACTGTTAGTTATATGACTATATTCTCTGGCCTGGTTTGACCCACACAACAGGGAAGGTCTGCGGCCTCAGACCAAAAGGGACCAGCCAAGTTCCAAATTAGGAGAAACACCTAACTGGCTGACCAAGGCCAAGGCTAATGCCCTGGCTTTATTATACAGAAGTCTTTTCTGTGCCACAAGCTTTTTTTGGTGAACTCTCTCCTCACCCTCACCGCTGAGGGAGAAAAAGGAGGGAGTGCTATCCTGTTTCAAGATTCCCTAACCCTGACCTATTAGGTCAAAATAAACAGTGACCCTGGGGCCAGCTTCGTGGTGGTTCACAAACCAGCCAATGAGCAGACCGTTCAAGGGCTCCTGTTTTCAAAAGAGATATTTATGCTAAGTGGTTAGGAACTGGTGTCCCTAATTTACTGCAAATCCTACTGTGGCCCCAGCAATCCACTTCCAGGGCAATGGATCCCTTCATCTGCTTTGTGGAGGACACACCAACACCACAGGAGAAGAGGCTGGGGATTTCTCAAGATGTTCATTTATTATCCTAAATCCAATCTGGGCAAGGCCGGTTTCTTACGGGAGTGTCTTATTTCAGTTTTGTAAGGCTTGGAAAACTGGGATTCAGAGATGAAACAACAAAATATTACTTTTTATGTAGAATAACTTGAAAATACTGTACACTAGGGTGCCTGTAGGTCATTAACTAAATAGGAAAAGACATGTGCCCTGTATTTCAGGAAGAAAATAGAATGTGAAGATTTTGTGAGGGTTCTCGTTTATCTGTCGCCAGAATAAAGGCATCCACACAGATATGAAAATGAGAGAGTCAAGGAGATCTACAGGGCCAGGGAAAGGACTTATTAGGTCTTAGGTATCCTAAATGGGCTACATGCCATGCTTGTCTAGTCCATCCACGGGCACCATGTAAACCAAACCTGCTGTGGTTCCCTGCACCCCATCTGTATTCAAATCCACACTAACTGATAATGATCTGCAAGACCCTGGTCATAGAGACCTTCCAACACCACCAGAAGAGGAAGCTGAGGGGGCTTGGTTTGGCACTATCTCGTTTGGCACGAGGGTAAAAATGGCACAAAACACTGGGTGCACAAAACCTCGTTCTGAAAGACAAAATTGTGCAAAAATATTAAAAGAAAAGATTTCCTTTTATGGAATTTGGGATGTTTAAGAATGCTTGAGAATGTCTGCTGAATCGATGAATCCGTGAGTCAATCAATCAAGCAATGACCCCCTCAAAACACATTGACGGTTAGCACTCCACCGCACTGTGAACAGAAATAGTGTCTGATGTGTCAACACATCCTCAAGGTGGACAGGACGGCGACAGTGTGGCAGAAGGAGAGACCCCACCCCCCAGAGAAGAGTCAGCTTCCAGAATTCCCGTGCTTTACTCTATTCCTGACCCAGTTTGGGGAACCCGTTGTGTTGAGAACATTCCGAAATCCCACCTACAGTGGATACAGTTTAAAGCCGTAAACTCACTTCACATTACTATTCTCTGTGAATCGGTTTAATTATTTCAGGGGATTTTTAACTCTTTCCATTTTTATTCTGACGTTATTGGTGCAGGAAGTAAGAACTTAATAAGTCATACTCTACAAACCTCGAAAAGCCAATTCGCCTAATTTGCCAGAATAAGGTATAGTTCTGAAAACCTGGACTTCAGATTAAAACATAATTCTGTTACTGAGATATCACCCGCTGCTACCTTTTGGTGGAAAGACGTGCATAATAAGTGGCCCTGGGAAAGACGATGGAGTTGAACTGACATATTCACTGATTTTCCCACGGAAACAATGGTACAAGAGAAGATTATTTTCTTTGCCAAGAACTAAAGAAACAACTTTTGTAGAAATGCCCAATCAACTGCAAGATTGGGGGAGGAGTGTCCAATGAAAGACAAAGTGTTCTAAAGGGTATATAAACCCTTTAAGTGGGTGACAGAGATGACATGAGGAGAAACCAATAGAAAAATGATAGAGCCCCTTAAAGTACTAAATTCTTAACTAATTTCACAATTTCTGTTAGGGGCAAGGAATGCAGGAAAGCTTCTTTCTTTGGGGAGATTCTGACATGGCAGTCATCGGAATTTGATATCCTAGCTCAAATTCTGGAATTCCTACTTGCGAGTCTCCCTTAGAGACTGAAGGACACCCACATTCATGAGACACACCACTTACTGAGGTCCGATAACCTCTCTTCCGGCACCTTCTGCCCAGGCTTTTCTCAGCTCGGCATCATCATCTCCCTTCTTCCTCTATAGTCTGTGCCAGCAAAGTCCCCACTGGTCTTATCCCCACCTCTTGGTTAGGGCCGGAAGGAGCCATGTGGGGTGGTGTCAGAGAGCAGAACACTCTGCAGTTAGGAGGGACGAGGGTCCGCGGGCAGGTGAACAGAAAGCTGGACCACGCAGCTGGGCTCCCATATCACCACCCATTATTCTGCCACGGTCAACAGGAAGGGCTGTAAGAGGCTGCTTGCAGGTAAAAGGCCAGCGGTTCCAGCTGTACCATCACCATGACTACTGTGTAGCACAAACCATCTGAAGGTCTTCTCGGTTTCTTTAACTTTTCTGCAAGGCAGAGGGAACGCTAACTGCAGAGGAAACTGCCCAGTTGGCTCCCTGGACTTGCGCCCCTTCTGGTTCCTCTTCTGCCCTCTGGTGGAGCCAGCGAGGACAGCAACAACCAATAAAACCCAGCACCAGAAACAAGGCTCCTTGCAGATAAGAATCGTGGCCCTCATTTTTATACCTTTGTTGGTATTGTTTATTGTTATCATAGTAGCTCATCCCATGACACAAACATTACGCATCACACTTCTTGTAAGCCTATAAAGGAGAAATGTATCATAAGTGCAGCGAGTATTGAGTGTTTTTCTTCTTAAAGAAATAAATGACTGCACAGTTGATATCATTTTCTAGACTGACTTTGCACACCCAAGGAGGGGAAAGCTTTGCTGCACTTTATCAGTAAAATGTGTTTATTAGAGTCCTCGGTCCAGGCCACAAAGGGGATTATGCTCTGTCTTGACACATGCTTCTCACTCCTCCATAACCTTAGAACTTAGGGACGATTTCATGCCTCATTACACCTAGATCCTAAGGAATATATTTTAGATCTTAAAACTTTGAAACAGATCTGAGCTTTTCAAAAAGACTATGAAACCTAAATTCATTCCCAAGAACGTATAGTATTTATTCTTTTCGACTGTCGTAACAATGTCTTATTAGGTGGATTAGGTGGGTGACCACCCTTGACCCACAAACTTAATCACTGAACCCAATTGCTCTTAGCTTTAAATTCTGGCCAAAGGCCTAGTTATGTCGGTGTTCATTGTCACAGTGGGTGGAATCAACTCATAAGAAGTACACGGACGAACAAAATGAAACTTGCTATTTATCCTCCCATATGAATTATGCTTTAAAAACTCTGGGCCTATTTTTAATCCTTATTTAATAATGTGGCCTGATACCAACTGAAGCTTTTACACAGAGACGAAAAGCTTATTTCCTTGTAAAATTCTCACAAGGAATTATTACAACAAAGGAACACCTTGTTCTGGAAGGCCAGCTTAATAATGCAGCCTGTTTCTCTATACCCTGGTGGCTTATGTTCTTGAATGACTGAGCGTATTCCATTTCTTAGAGTGACTCCAAAGGGGAAAACGCATGCACCAAACAGAAGAACTGGCCACGTGGAGCCCTCCTTTTACCTGCACTGCCCCCCACCCCGCTTGGAACTGCTTTACCCCGCTCTGCACCTCTCACCTTGGCCATCTTTCCGCCCACTCAGATTTCACCAGCTTAGAAGTGTCATAAGTCACATGTCCCAGTTACCTTTTGCCCAGTAACAAATCACTCCACATTTAGCAGCCTAAGTTGTGTGCTTTATTTATACAACGTGATTTTTGTGAGTTAGGAATTTGGGTAGGGTAAGGCTTGCCTAAATGATCCTTCTATTCCATGTGACGTTGACAAGGTCACTCAGCGGTGTTCAGCTGGTGAATGGGCTGGTGCCAGGGGTTCAAGACAGCTTCACACACTTGTCTGGTGTCTTGGCAGGTTGGCTGGAAGGCTGTGCGGCTGGGATGGTCAACTGGAGCGCCTACAGGCAGCCCCTCCAGTATGCTGGCCTCAGGGACTCACTGAACAAGGCAGAAGCTGCACGGCCTTTTGTAAGGAAAACCACACAGCATCACTCCCACCATATTCTACTGGTTACCAGGTGGTCACAGAGGTCAGGCCACATTCAGAGGGACGAGAATCAGGCCCCACTTCCCAATGGCAGGAGCGTCAAAGGATCTGTAGCCTTCTTTAACCCATCATATTATCTGCCTTCAGGGCGTGCCGAAATGCTCACATCATTTACTTATAGATCCAGGTCTTGACTAACTTGAACTGGTTTAAAAATTTTTTAGCAGTGCCTAAAAGCAATGCTGTTGTTTTGTATTACCCAGTGATGAGCAGAGCACTGTATCTGCAGTACTTACTAGAGGACATCTCACTAGCTGGAGAGTAACAGAGTAATCTTACTTTATTGCTGCTGTTCACGATGCGAATAATCATAATATATTGGTTAAAATGGCACTAACAAAAAAAGTCTCCCTCCATATCTGATGTGTCAACACCTCTGAGTTTTCTTAAGCACGGAATTCTCTGTTCAGAGAGTTAAATGACACCAAAAAAGCCATGGAGTGCAACCCAAGCTTCATCTCATCTGACCATTTATGGGAAGAGAGTTAAAGGCATCCAGCCTGGATGGAGTTCAAGCAAAAGGAACAAAGTTGGAGAGAGATTAAATCTTTCCAAGATTCTTTGAACTCACCGTGTCCAATGCCCTGACACCAAAGGCACCAAAAAAAAAGTGTTAATCATCCTCATTTAGGAAGAAAGCCTTATGTCTCCGGATCTCCAATAACACCTTTACGCTGGGTGACCTTCATAGCACATGACAGCTGAGATGTGCTGCATGTCTTGGTCATGCTTGTGGCCACTGTCCTAAGGGCCCCATCAGAACCCCTCTTGCGCCCCCAGCCACGGAAGAGAACAGGTGCCTCCCTACCCTGATTCCTCATCCCCACAGCCCACTGTGGCTGGAGGTGGGCCAGCGGCACCACAGGGGGATGGACAGGAGTGCATAATGAGGGTCTTCCTACTGGCCACCCTCACCAGCAAAGAGTCTCACTGGCCGGAAGGCAGAATCCCACAGGTTTAAAAGGGAACCCAATCTCTCGCTTCTCCAGAACAGCTCTAAACTTGCACACTCGAAACAAAAAGGGGGCACTGAGACTAGTAGCTACTTAACCAGCACATACTGTTTCTCCTTTATATCAATAAGAATAAGTGGCTGTCTCTTAGATATGACAAAGAAATGACTGTAAAAAGGGCATATGGAGTGGCCCAGATCGGGGCTCGAGACCCTCTTTGCTTGTGCATTATAGTTATGGAATTGAGATTTGTTGTGGTAAGTACTACAGCTACATTGCTCTGCTCATCACTGAACATACAAAATAATAATAACTCCAGTGCTTTACGCACTGCTAAAATTTTCCTAAACCAGTTCAAGTTAGCAAAGACCTGGATCTATAAGTAAATGATGTGAGCATTTTGGCACGCCCTGAAGGCAGATAATATGATGGGTTAAAGAAGGCTACAGATCCTTTGACGCTCCTGCCATTGGGAAGTGGGGCCTGATTCTCGTCCCTCTGAATGTGGCCTGACCTCTGTGACCACCTGGTAACCAGTAGAATATGGTGGGAGAGGCCATGTAGCTTCTGACTTGTCCACTGACCCTCCCTGAGGCCAGCATACTAGAGGGGCTGCCTATAGGCGCTCCAGTTGACCATCCCAGCTGCACAGCCTTCCAGCCAACCTGCCAAGACACCAGACAAGTGTGTGAAGCTGGCTTGAACCCCTGGGACCAGCCCATTCACCAGCTGAACACCGCTGAGTGACCTGCATCACTCCCCCATTTTGGTCGTCAACTGTATTCCTTACCATAGTCTCCTGCCATGGAATTAGAAAGGTAAAAATGATTTTTAACAGGCCTAGTACTTTAATAGTTGGTCAGTTACCGTGCTCAGACAAAAGCCAATGTCTGTAAATGCAATCTGACAGTTGAGGCATTGCTGGCTTAGATGGAAAGAAGCTACGAAATCATAAAATTTACATTCTGCAAAATGTACCATTAAAAGCTGACCACCCCCTCACAGGCATAGAAAACGAACTTATGGTTAACAAAGGGGAAAGCAGGGAGGACGGATAAATTAGGTGTTTGGGATTAACCGATACAAGCTACTACATATAAAATAGATAAACAACAAGGACCAAGGATCTACTATATAGCACAGGGAGCTATATTCAATATCCTGTACTAAACCACACTGGAAAAGAATGCAAAAATGTGTGTGTGTGTGTGTGTGTGTGTGTGTGTGTGTGTGTGTAATGGAATCACTTTGCTGTACACCAGAAACTAACACAACATTGTAAATCAAAAATAAAAACCACAGCTGACCACGCAATTCAGTCCACCTGATATAGTAGCCACGTTTGTTCCCTGCCATCATTCATTGATCCATGCACTGTGCACAGCACAACCTTCCAGATAGAGGGGAGTACAGCAGAAGGGCAGAGCCCTTGCGGTCAGAGATCTAGAGGCCAAATCTCTCCTTTCTGCCCGTCAGCACCCAGGCTGCCATCCTGCTCCGCCCATCTGTCCCACCAACCCCTCCCCCACGCCACATTCTCCTCCCTCACACAGCATCGTAATTATCTCCTTCCGGGTCACTCCCTAAGGCTGAGGCTCCAGAAAAGCAGGAGCTGTGCTCATCACTGTTTGTCACCGTGGTACCCCCAGCCCCATGCAGAGTGTCTGTTACGTGGTGGGTACTCAATAAACATTCACTTTCAATAGCCTACTTGGGTCCAAAATACCACTTGGTAGTTTGAAAGACTGAGAAACGGCTTTTCTTCACCCCGTATCAAGACTCAACTTTCAGATGGATGACCAAGTAAAGAAGCAAAGAGAAAGAGTAAGTTGGGGTAGGGTCTATAAAACTAGTAAAAATGGAGAATTCTTTTAATCTGATGATCTTGCATGCATATATTAAATCAGGCATTCCCTCACAGACTGAATAAATATATATCAACATGGTCTGTGTTTCTCCAAACAATCTTTGATATTTGTATATTTCCATCCTCCCTCTCATCAAACATAAGCTATGGGTAGGCTTCCACAATTCACCGGTCCTCTACAGATAGGATTTGTGATCAATCTGTATACATTTTGGTCAATTCTTTCAACGCAGGGAATCCAAAAAAGAACATCTGGCTAGGAGACACAACCTTGGAAACAATACTGATATCGCTTCCTCGCAGATGATTACTGATCACGAATCCATTTCGGAAGATGGCAAGCCAAGATCAAAGTGATATACCTCACATTTTCAGATGGAGCAGGGTGGGGTATGAAATGACGCTGCTATTTATACATTTTAAGCTTCGTTTTGAACAGGAATTCATACAATGTAAGAAAGAGTTTGATCCTGAAAGGGTGTGTGCTTGATAAAATGTAACCTGCTGATTAAAAACAAAGGTAGGGAGGCAAGATTTAAAATACATAATCCCTCAGGATTTAAGAAGTTATAGGATTAAAAAGTAAAAGAGAGCATTTAAAGATTCTAGGAAATGAAGTTGAAGTTTCTAAGAGTGCTATCACAGCCTATGCTTTGTTTTCCCAAGTATCAATTACAGGAAATTACTAAGACTAAAAGGATAAATTACGCCAGTACAAATAGTCAAAACGGTCCCATAAAAACATATGCAACATATGACAGAGGTCTAATTTCCTTAATATAAAAATCGGGAAGAACAAGACCAAAAGGCAATTTGAAAATGGGCAAAGGACATAAGTGGCCAGATCACAGAAAAATAGATACTAATGGTTTTTAAATACATAAAATTAAACTCAGTCTCACATATACTAAAAGAGATGTGAATTAAATGACAATGGACATCATTTTTCACCTCTCCGATTCAAAAAAGTTGGGGAATACACTGAGTGGAGAAGCAAACACAGCACTCGTATGGTATCAGGGGAGCATTATTTGGTATAACCTCTTTGAAGAGGAAATTTGATAAAAGTTGTCAAAATCTTAAATATGCATATCCTTCCTCCTAGCAATACAATTGCTAAGAATTTAGGTTCCATATATGATTGTACCTCTGTGGAGGGATTTTTCACTATAGCATTGCTTAATGTATCAAAAAGAGGTACTACCTAAACATCCATCAGTGGGAAACTGATTGTAGAATACACCCATTACTAGAAAAATGCAAAAAATTTAACAAGAATATGAGAGAGCAACAGGCACTGATAGGGAATGATTTCTAAGATGTGATGTTAAGTAAAGAATGTAAGATATAACCGAATGTATTTCCAGTGTACTACTTTAATGAAAAAAAAAAAAAAGTAGGTGTGTTTTTTTAAAAAATATGTCCACAAATTCTTTGCTTTTCTCTTTAAAAGGTGGAATGCAATTCCAGTCTCCCTGAAGGCTGGACTTAGTTAAGAGAATAAGACAGAAATGACTGTGTGACTTCTGAGACAAGGTCATAAAAGGCATTCTTCTCTCTTGGATTCCCCTGCTCTGGGGAAAGCCAGATGTCATGTTTGAGGACACTAAAGCAGCCCTATGGGGAGGGTCCAAGTGATGAGCAATTGAACCTCTTGCCCACAACCATGTGAGTCAACCACTGTGGAAGTGGATCCAACCACAATCAATCCTTCAGATGAGACCACAGCCCTGCAAACATCTTGGCTACAACTTCAGGAGCCAGAACTACCCAACTAAGCTGCTCCCAAATACCTGGTGCAGAGAAACTGTGAATAATAAACGTTTGTTGTTTTAAGATGCTAAGTCTCAGAGTAATTTGTTACACAGCAGTAAGTAACTAAAACAGTGAGGATAGTTACATATATGTTTGAATATGCACAGAATATCTCTAGCGAGAAAACTGAGAGGCTGGGCCTCAGGCGTGGAAGAGATATATTTTTCATCGCATTGTATTGTTTTATAAGTTTTTCTTATCCTAATATATTGTTTTTTTCTTTAAAAAAAAGTACATTTTACAAAAGAATCTCATGGATTACATGAATGACCAAACTGTGCATAAATGTCTTTAACCTCTATTTTATTTCAATTTTTAAAAAATTTAATTTACTCAACTTTTGAAATAAAGTAGAAGAAAATATTAAAATAAAAGTTGAAATATTTTGGAAGATATCTCCCTCAACTTTGCCCACATACAGAGCCCAGTTTACAAATCATCACTCTGTCAGAAAAAGAGCAGAGAAAATCAATGATGGAACAGGAGAAGCTTAGGAGATTTAAGCATCCACCTCCCCAACTCTCAGAGAAAACTTTTCTTTGCTGAGTATCAAAGGAGCTCAGAGAATGGCTAGAGCAAAGCCAGCCTATTTTAGAAAATCTTGAAGAATTTGTGCTAGGGATTATCAAAGGGTCCCACTCTCTGTGTCTCCCCAAATACAACTGAATCAATAACTCTTTAGTGACCACCACCGTATGTGCAGGTCGTCCTATATATACTCGCATAGCTTCCTACTCATCCTTGATCCCATCTTCTCTTCCTACCAGCATTACCAGCGTGCCCATTATGTACCAGACCCTGTGCCAGACTATGACATCTTCATGGAGAAGAGTGTCTCTGGCTCTTCCACAAGGGACACTAGACTGGGGCAGTGGGGAGCAGGGCTTGAGTCCAGCTTCTCACTAGCCAAGTCACCTTGAACCAATCATCCATCCATCTGGTTATTTACCTACCATTACCAAAAATCACTGATTGAGGACCTCCCACGAGCCCACCACCATGCCAGGCAGTAAGGACACCCTGTGGATCTCACTCATGTGCATGCACTGTGTGCACACGTGTGCATAAGAAGTTAGCAAAGCATGATGTTCCACCTTGGTTTCCATCCCAACTAACCTTGTATGATTTCATAGATGTAATTTGTAAGTAAGTGGCGTTGACACTCAGAAAACAAATGACAAAAAACTGTCATTTGGCGGGAAAAATTAAAGTCCCAGAAGTGCATTTTTGCTCATTTCCCTTCTAAACACACAATTCATACTTAGGTGTGAAAATAACATCTCTCTTTCAAGCTCTTCAGAGACCAAACCCCACAGAGCAGGTCTCAGCCTGCTCACACCTGGCTAAAGATGCACAGACAGCTGCAGCCTTCTGACCCACCAGGAGTGCATCAGATGTTGGTCCCAACAGACCCCCGTCCCACTCCCATCCCCCCATGTGATATGACAATGCTTGGGAGGCTTGATTTATTTACTTATTTATTTGGGGAGGGGAGGTATCTCCAGGTGACAATGCTCATTCAAAGGCTTGTCTTTTTTTTAAATTTTTTATTTTATATTAGAGTATAGTCGATTAACAACGCTCTGATAGTTTCAGGTGCACAGCAAAGCAACTCAGCCATACATATACATGTATCCATTCTCCCCCAGACTCCCTTCCCATCCAGGCTGCCACATAACATTGAGCAGAGTTCCCTGTGCTATACAGTAGGTCCTTGTTGGTTATACTCAAAGGCCATGTCTTTCTCAAGTTCTACTTTGTTCCGTCCTCAGTTTCACCTCCCTGGAGAACCCAAATGTGATGACAAATGCAAGTTTTCAAGCTCAGTGTTAGCTGTGTATTATTGGTTATATGAATGATCTCCGAAATGTAGTTTAAGCAACTCTTAGACTCTGGCCCAGGATTATTCACTGGTCACATTAAGATCTTTTAAGTCATGTGAATTTGCCAGAAAATCCATATCTCAGACTATCCCATCCCTAGACACTGCCTCAAAGTATTAGACGATCCGAACCTGTAAGTGAGACTTCCTTGATGACTAAACTGCCACAGCTGCTGAAGTCCTAACCTTACGCTATGGTGTTAGTATTTTGTTTGTCGTTTGTTGTTACTATGTTGGTGTGTTATTATGTTGTCATCCTTCCTTTTCACGAACAAAGAAGAAAAGAATCTTTCTTACTAAATACATTGCAGCGTTGCCGTATAATTTGATGGTAAATAATGAACACTTCTTTGAGAAAGCAGAACTAAAAATTAGCATAGTCAGCAATTCATTTACCATACAATAATTCAAGGAGGCTTTCCTGTGGCCTGTTCTATACATTCCTGACTCTTTTACATCCAAGAATACATTCTTGCATACGTATAGAATAAAACAAAATGACAAATTAATAAAATGACAATTCTCACAAAGATGGGGAACATAAACCACCAGGTAGCTGAAATTAGAAGCAGATTTTATTATTACATTTTATTGGGTCGTATGTCATTACTTTCTGGTAACCAATACATTTATTTGTAACCAGTACATTTATTTTTTTAAACAGGAAGAAATGTAAAAGTTAAAAGTTCCCAAATAGAATGAGGGCTAGTCAATTTTTAAAATTGTGTTTAGTGGGCTGTCATATGAAGGCTAGGAGAATGTTTAGAGAAACACTGTAGTTCTCTCCTTAAAGAACAGTTCTGTGAATTTTACACATCAATCATGGAATCAAAAACCCACCAAGGCACACTTGCCTGACATGTTTACAAAACCCAGGAGGTCAGACGTCCATTATGGAATACAGCATCCAGATAAAGTGGAACCCAAAGAAGGAACCTAGAGAAAGTTAAATCTGGCAAAGAAATCCTATTCTGAACTAATTTAAGGATTTTAGATCGAGTATTACAAACTCAAGAGCTAAAATAGTCTAAAGGGTTTTTGCTTGATTTGTGTTTTGGGATCTTTTGTTTTTCAAGAGAATGATTAGAAGGATAAGAAGAAAGTAAGGACTTCCCTGGCAGTCCAGTGGTTAAGACCCCATGCTTCCAATGCAGGGGGCACGGGTTCGATCCCTGGTTAGGGAGCTAAGATCCCGCATGCAGTGTGGCATGGCCAAAAAAAAAAAAAGAAGAAGAAAGTGAGACATGCCTTAACAATCCTACGGGGCACATCCTAGGTGACCCTCAGAAGCTGTATCAAGCAGTAGTTGCTTGAAAACCAATTTCACTGTTTGGAGATCCATTTGTTTCCTTAAAGAAAGGAAAACAACAACTGAGCACCAAGCCAATCATCAGAGTCAAACATTCTGGTTAAGCAGTCCACGACATGCCCCCTTGCCTCTGCCTTCACAAACTACTGAGGAGAGTCTGAGAAAACAACTTGTTTTTACCTTTCATAATATTCTTTTCCCCAGAAAATGGAGGTAATTAGGAAGCTAGAGATATTTGCCAGAAGTAAATACATAAATAAAATGGCAGGGATGGAACGGGAAAGGAATTATTCCTGTGCAAAATCAATGAAAGTGTATCAGAGCTGAGCAGATGTAACAATAAGAAGTCACATTTATAGCAGGCTTATTTCAAGTCAGGTATTGTTCTGAGTGTTTTATGCAATCCTAATTTTGAATGCCCCACAAACTCATGGAGTAGGAACTATGATTGTTCTTGTTTTATCCATAAGCAACAAAGGCACAGAAAGATCAAGTAACTTGCCCAAGGTCACACAGCAAGAAAGGAGCAGAGCCAGGATTTGGTCCCAGACCCACTGGCGCTAAACTCTGTGCTGTTGATCACTACAGTCTACTATCTCACACAGGCAGCCACCCGTTCACACACACCTTCACGTTCCAGACCTGTGCTCCACGTTGGAGACAGCACGCAGAGGGTAGTGCCATGTGAGTGGAGCTTCGACAGAGGGATACCCAACCCAAATTGGGGTTGGAAAAGTCTCCCCAGAGGAGATGATGGCCATGCTGAATCTTGGACACATAGCAGATAGCCAGGCAGGGGAGACCGAGAGGGGTGAAGGGAAGGAAACTCGATTCAGGGACAGCATATGCAAAATTTCCAGGCAGAAAAGAACGTGGTTCCCTCTAGGCCCAGTAAGTAGTTTAACAAGGCTGGCATAGCGGTACCATGGGTAGCAAAGCTGGGTGGGAGGGATACTCAGGGAGACAGGAATCACATCACGGATAGCCTTGTGACCTGGCTAAGGAGTGTGGATTTATCTGAAGGTCTGTAATAAACAACTGAAGATTATACTAGGAAACAAAGTGATCAGATCTTTTCTTTCTTAGCTCACTGGCTATGACAAAGGGACTAGATTCGAGGGAGCCGAGGATGGAAGCAGAAAGACTATTAGGAAGCTGTGTCTCTAAAGCTGTAACAAGAGGCTGGAATTATGTAGTCAGGCGACCAGAACAAGGGGAAACTTCTTAAACCAAGGAGCAGATTTGGGGCACACACAGCAGCACTGTGCTCGGATTTCCCCCTCCCCTAACTTCCCGGAAGTCTTCTGGCTCCCAGTGACCCTCCTAGGGATTGTACCCTCAGGTTATGTCCCAATACATAATTTTAAAATGTCTCAGCATCTTAAAATTTGCTCAGAACAGCACAGTGAAGAAACGCAAGCCTGTTCTTCCCAAACTCTCTTGCCACCCAAAGAATTCCTGAAATTCTGATCTTAATCACTTTGGGAACTGTTGTTTTTTGTTTTTTTTTTTTTTTTTTGGCTTATTAAAATTTGCTTATATTTCTCCCACGGAGGTTTAGGTCATACCCGGCCTCTATAAGCCTGAAAGTATTTTGGAAGGATTATGATTCAACGTACAATGCACATTCTTCACCTTATTATCTGCTGTTTTCCCCATCTGGCCAAAGGTCTTTGGGAAGGGCTTTTTCAACAAAGATCCTCCTGTGAGCTGCCCCCGGAACCTAGCTCCTCATTTGTGATGTCTTGTAGGAATGTCTATTTAAACCTAAAACTTCCTCACTTGTGTCTCTACAGAATCCTTGTCCTCTTTGAATCTTTGAAGTAAGGCTGAAAATAGGACATAAAGGCAGACGATGTTCAAGTCGTCAGCATCTTGCATTCTTCCAAAGTAAATGTTAAATGTTCAATAAATATTACAGTATTTAAATAAACTTCCACTTTCCTCCCAAACATACCTTATCAATTCTACAGAAATGAAAGACCTTTATGGAGCTGAAAATTTGGGCCCGCTCTGGGTCTCTGAGGTTTGAGTCCGGAGATACCTCTCACGTGGCAACCTCCCTGTTTGCATTTATTCACTTTAGGTATTAACGTTTCCTTTGGCAGAAATTGCTCTGAACATCAGCAGGGTTTGGTGGGGTTTTGTTTTTGTTTTCTTAAGTGAATTCTTTAATAACCTCCTGACTAGAAGGGCCAGTTAGGATTTTCAGTACAAAGGACAGGGGGACGCTGGACCCGCATCCCCATCTCCCACCACTCTCACCCCAATCTTTTTGCTTCCAAACCCTCAGTTCTTCTTCGTAACTCTCCTTTACCTCTTGTCCCTGAAACCCAAGCTGTCCCGCCTCTCCCTCCACCCGCACCCCGCCACCCCCACCCCGCGGATAGAAGTGCTCGCTGACCATCAGGGCGCCAAGAGCTTGAATCCCTGCGCGTCCCTCTGGGATCAGATCTCAACAGACCAAGACTAAGGATGGGAGGGGGCGTCCTGGGAGTTGCAAGAAGCCAGATTTACCTTCACGAAGAGGGTGATGTCGTGCTCCTGTCCCGGGGCCCCCTCCTCGGACACCTCGCCGTCCTCCTGGCCGCCGTTCACCGGCGCGGTCTCGTCGCCGCGCTCGGTGCTGCCCCCATCCGCCAGGTGGTTGCTCAGCTCGGCCTCGGGCTCCCGGGCCTCCGTCGGCTGGGCCGCCTCCGCATCCGCGCTGCCGTCGAGGGGCTCGTCCTCGCCTGGCCCCTCTGGACCCCGCTCTCGCCTCTCCTCCTCTGCCTCCTCTCTCTGCCCCAGGGGCCCACCCTGGTCCTCGTCCTCGCCAGCATCTGCCCTCGCGCCCCCGGGGGCCGCTTCCTGCGACTCCTCTCCCTCCCGGCCCCCTGTCTCTCCTGCGGCCCACGCCGCTGCACCCAGAGGCTCCCCCGCAAGCTCCCCAGGGCTGCACTCCGAGCTCTCCGACGCTGCGGCCTCAATCGCCTCGGCCTGGGTCAGGGGGCTGCTGTCCCCTCCGTCCCGGGGCTCACCCTGGGCCCTGTGAGCCCCTCCCGCCGGCCCCTCGGCGTCCACGCGGGCCCCCGCCGGCCCCGGCGCGCTGCCTCCCGGCTCCTCCGGCCCGCTCTCCTCCTCTCCCTTCGCCCCGGGGGCCGCGGGATCCCCAGGCTCCACCTGGGCCTCCCCCGGGGCCTCGCCCTGCGCGTCGCACCCCGGGCTCGCCTCCTCCGCCAGCTCCGCGCCGCTCGCCCGCTCCTCTCCCTCCCGGGAGCCCTCCTGCGCCTCGGCCTCGCCCTGCTCTCCGCTCGCGCCCCGCGTCTCGGCCCCCGGGCCACCGCCTGCATCCGGCGCCAGCTCGCTAGCGCGCCCTCCGACCGGTCCCGGCCCTTCTCCTTGCGTCACCTCGGCCGTCGCAGCTGCGCCCGGGCCCCCGCCCCTCGGCGCCTCCGCGGCGCCCTCTCTCGCCTCCTGCCTCTGCGCCTCAGGGCCGGAAGCCCCCGGCTCGCCCCGTCTCTCCGCCTGAAGCGCCGAGCCCTCGGGCTGGCTCTGGGGACCCGGGGAGCCCCGCTCCGGCTCCGCGACCTCGGTCATGGCCGCAGATCCCTGTCTTTGACCAGAGACCCTTCCTGGACGCTGCTGAGGAGCCAGGCGGTGCTGGGCAAAGGGCGCGGTGCCAGGGGCCGCTGCGCCAGCTGCGAGAGGACCCCCTGCCCGGGACTCTGGAGGCGCCTGGGCGGTACGCTGGGCGCGCAAGGCGAAATCCTCCCGCTCCAAAACGCTGCGCCCCTTCTCCCGGGCTTAAGCTCTCTGGGCTATTCCTCCACCGCTCGTGCTTCTCGCTGGTTGCGCGCCTGATTCCCACCTGGACCCTAATTCCGACCTTGGTTCCCTGGAAACGCGCTCGCGGACGTGCAGTGCGCTGCTGGGGAGGGCGCTTAGCTGCTGCACCCTTTGAAATGCCTGGCCCTCTGTCCAGGGGTTGACCAGAAGTCCCCGGTGCCAACTCCATCCCCCCTGGGGCTTGGGCGGAGTTTGTATCCCCTCTTCTCTGCCTATTTGAATGGCCTGAGAGCCTGGCCAATGACAGTCTTTCTTGTGACCCTTGTGGATTTCAGTGAAAAGATCCTGATTCTACTGACCGCTTCGGTGTTTTCTGGAACAGCTTCAAGTTCCAGAGCCATTAAAATCACCCCCAAACACTCACGACACCCAAACACCTAATTCCCACCTTCCCAGGGGTCAGGCGTTAAGCTCAGCAGCTGCGGAACTGCAGATGCCCCTGTAGTGCCTCAGTGTCCTAGAGCAGAAGGGTAGATCCTGAAAGAAAGAAGGGGAGGCCACACCGCCTCCTTCCAATTTCTCCGGAGCCCTGCTGAGAAGTTCCAGAGGCCCCGATATAGGAGCAAGCGGAGCCAGCTGATCTTCTTGGACCAGAGATGGGTCCTGTACTCTCTCCATGACAAGTACTGGGGGTTCTGCCCTCTGGGGTTATATTCTGCATCTCTCTGGTCCCTGAAGATGCCAAGAACCTGTTTATCTTTCTGATTCTCCTAGATTTTCTAAACCCATGTTCAAGGCTTTCGCCTTAAAGTTGTGTGTTAAGGGCTTGGGGAGCTGAAGGTGGGGAGATGAAAATGGAAGATCTGAAGAAAGGGAGCTATGGAAATCACTGGATTAGAAATCTCCCAGGATCACAGACCTTTCCTCTTAGATGAAGAAGGGGGAGAAAAAGGGGAGGGGGAGGGGAGGGGGGCGAGGGAGGAGGAGGGGAAGTTATGATGAAAATTATGTAGTCAGTTTATGTGTCAGGCTGGATCATGTGGGTGACAGTAAGGGGCTGGTTGCCCAGGATGGCACAGTCTAAATGTGAGCGAGCAGCATTCCCAAATCAAGACTGATTGAACTTGTCAGGCTCTTAAAAGCTTTAATACTGCCCTGAGACTCATTTGTCTATCATGTCCACAGAGGGTTCTATTATCACTAAAAAATCAGGGAGCATCTGTGATAGGGCCAGTCACAGTGTGTGAGTCACACATTTGGCCAATCACCAGGATGTCTCAAGACATGGAAACAACCTGAATATTCTTCCATGGAGGAGTGGATGAAACAAACATGGTAGGTATTGGGTTGGCCAAAAGGTTCGTTCGGGTTTTCCATAACATCTTACGAAAAACCCAAACGATCTTTTTGGCCAACCCAGTACTTACAGTGGAATATTATTCAGCCCTAAAAAAGAGGGGGGCTTCCCTGGTGGTCCAGTGGTTAAGAGTCCGCCTTCCAATGTAGGGGACGCATGTGAGTAAAGCTGCAGTGAACATGGATGGCACTCTATTTTAAAACACAGCTTCTATTCTCAGTCACCGTTTTCTGCCTTATTTTTCTCCATAGCAGGTATCTCCATCTGACATGTAATATATTCTATGTACTCATTATCTGTCTCCCTCATCCCACCCCACTAGGATGGCAGTTCTGTGAAGCCAAGAGTTTTTGTGTGTTACTGCCTAGAACAGGACCAGGCACATAGTAGGCACTCAATAAATATATGCTGAATGAATGAATGCATGCGTGCTTTCATATATGTATATATCAACCTGAACCAGTTTTCAAAAAGACTATTCTCAGTTGGTTTTATACTTTGGGGGACAAGCTAATGTCACAAGGCAGGCTGTTCCCAGAAATTCTTATCTACTGATGGTGGTGAATACTTCAGCAAATACTTTTAATAATTAGCAAAGGCCAGTCAGTTGCTATAAAGGAACACAAAGGAAATACCAAATAAATCGAGTTGTGAAGGTCACTGTGAAGTCACTTGGAGATTTGCACAGTGTTGACTCGGCAGCCAGCACCAGATTAGCTATTTAAATACCAAGGAGGGTTAAACAGAGGTGACAAATTCAGGGATGAGAGTCAAAACTGCTGATAATTAAGTCGAATTTTTGGTAATTTTAGAGTTTCCCTACCATATTTTACGAGGAAGCATGAAGCAGGGTAACTCAAGGATTACAAAGAAAATCTCTCAAAGGCTTATAAATAAATGTTTTAAAGGTTTGTTGTTTTTGCTGTTTTCCCAGAACAAACAGACTCATTTCCACAGAGATCCCCTCTTTCTCTGGCAGATCTCTGCTCCTTTCAGAAGAGCCCTTGGGATGATGATGTGTCTAGAACATTCAGATCACTGGCGGCACTTATGGCCAAACAGAAGTCCCCCTTGCATTGATTTTCAAGCTCTTCCTCCCCACCTAAGAATGGCCCCAAACCTGGCTTTGCTGTTATCTGTAAAGATATAGTTCAGTTAAGAGAAGGATATCGGCACAGAATAGTCCTCAACTAGGAGGCAGGGATTGAGCATGGATAGAGCATCTTGCAAGCCGATAAGAACACCACACAAACCAACACAAATAATGTCGTGTGGAATGAGTAGGTTCTCTGGTCACACTGCCTGACTTAAATCCCACTTTATGTACTAACTGTGTGATCTTGAGTAAGTTTTTCATCTAGAACAGTGAGTGTTATAATAGGATCATTGTAATTGTGAGTTTTAAATCAGAGAATGTATGTGTCACACTCAGCACAGCGCCGCTTCTTGTTAACATTACAGCCTCACTGTTGTACTTGTCCCAGAAGACAGAGCGGTCACATATTGACAGAACCGTGTATTACAGGGCTGGAAGAGCCATGGAGAACTAGGGTGACACTTTGTCCCACTTAGCATGGGATGGTCCAGGTTATGCCTTCTGTCTCGGCAGCATGATCATAAGAGCATCCCCTGCCGCTCTCAAAAGTGTCCTAGTTTGGACAGTGAATTATATGGTCACTCCACCACGAACTCATCTAGCTAGTGAGCGTTTCTTCTGTTTTCTTTTCATGTGAATTTGCACTGTTCTCAAAACAAACTAAACTTTGAACAAATGCTTTTTGGATGGTAGAAGAGATTTTAAAAAGCAAGAAAAAGAGGAGGAGGGAGGGGTGAAGGAGAAGGAGGGGCAGAGGGAGGAGTCCCCAAATTTTTATGACAAACCACCTGCTGAAAGCCTTTCTGGAAAGGTAGCCCATAATCTGGAAGGACTGTTGATAGAACACATTCAGCCCAGGGAGAAGGGCAGGGGAGGAAGGGTATGGAACCCTCCTGCCAAGCTGGTTTCTGGGTCCTGGAGACTGTAGTTTGAGCTTCTTATTCTGTTTCCTTTCCTTCTGACGCCAGCAGCATCAGTAACAATCCTGGTGGAGATGGATACAATACCAGAAATTAAGACTGAAAGTCAATTTTAAACCTATCACCTCTATCTGTAAAGTTTTTTCTTAGCATGTTGGTGTTTTTCTAAAAACGTCCAATCTCCTGTATTTGCTCCCTACAAGTTTTAGAAACTTGGGTTTCTTTTAAGTCTTTTAAACCCTGAGTTTGTGATCTCTTCTCTCCAGTGCTCCTGAACCCTGTAATCTATGGTGATGGATGCTGACCTGACGGAACAGAGCTTAATATTGAACACTGGGTTTCGGCTAGGGGCAATTATATCATGGGATATTTGATAACGTCTGGGACACATTTTCTGGTTGTCATGATGGGAGGGTGCTACTGGCGTCTAGTGGGTAGAAGTGAGGGCTGCTACTAAACCTCCTCCAACACGCAGGACAGTCGCCACAACAAAGAATTAACCAGCCCATAATGTCAATCATTGTGTTAGAGGAAATCCAGCCTCCCACCAGCCCCCTAATTACAAGATCTGCCATAGAAAATGCCGTAATCCAATATGTTGACTCCACCAGGAACACCAGGGGGGCTATGCTGTGTTGGGGTGGGCTTCCACCCCTTAAAGCATCTCCTACATTTTACTGAGTCCTGATGAGAAGCTTTTTGAAATGATGGAGAGGTTATAAGATTTGCGTCTAGAAATCTAGCTTCAAATCATAATTCTGCTGCTTACTGGCCATTGGTGATACACTTACTACACTGGATTCTTCTGAGCATTGAAAGGGATAGTATGTAAAGTGTTTTGTAAGCCATGAAATTTCTGCACAATAGTCAACTAATATTATTAATTTGCCTTCAGGTAATGACTGGTCCTATTGTTTTGTACTGCCCAGGTATTGGGATCCACCTCACTCTTCCAGAACACAGGACATTTTTCTAAAATATTAATCCCTTGGCACTTGACAGGAAGCCAGCTTTCATGGCCCTGGGCATCCATTGATACATTGACTGAATTTAGGAAATTCAATTTTCTAAACTTCTATTCCTTACCAGAAACGGAAAAAATTTATCAGAACAAAGAAGATACTCAGCCATAAAAAAGAAGGAAATAATGCCATTTGCAGCAACATGGATGGACCTAGAGATTATCATGCTAAGTGAAGTAAGTCAGAAAGAGAAAGACAAATATCATATGATATCACTTATATGTGGAATCTAAAATATGGTACAAATGAACTTATTAATTACAAAACAGAAACAGACTCACAGACATAGAAAACAAACTTATGGTTACCAAGGGGGAAAGGGGGGGAGGGATAAATTAGGAGTTTGGGATTAGCAGATACAAGCTACTGTATATAAAATAGATATAGATGAACAACAGTGTCCTACTGTATAGCACAGGGAACTATATTCAATATTCTGTAACAAACCATAATGGAAAAGAATATGAAAAAGAATATATATGTATACATATACGTATATATATATGTATATAACTGAATCAACTCTGCTGTACACCAGAAACTGACACAACATTGCAAATCAGCTATATTTCAATTTTTAAAAAATGAAACTGGGGCTTCCCTGGTGGCGCAGTGGTTGAGAGCCCGCCTGCCGATGCAGGGGACACGGCTTCGTGCCCCGGTCCGGGAAGATCCCACGTGCCGCGGAGCGGCTGGGCCCGTGAGCCGTGGCCGCTGGACCTGCGCGTCCGGAGCCTGTGCTCTGCAACAGAAGAGGCCACGACGGTGAGAGGCCCGCGTACAGCAAAAAAAAGAAAGAAAGAAAGAAAATGATAGATGAAGCTAAAGAGAAAGGATGCACTGGAGTATGTCTTGTTCCTAAATACCCAGAAAATACCTGTCACCTGCCAGGAACTAGGTAAGTTCTAAGCAGCCAGGAGAAGCACAAGCTGGCCATTGTTAGAGTTTACAATCCTTTGTTTTTTTCCTTCTACCTGTAACTACAGGTCCACAAAGAAAGCATGTACCACATCTCAAAATTAGGTTATCATCTCTATGTGATGTAGTCATGAAAACTGTCATCTAGAAAAGCTATCTCCATTTTACTCACAGAACTGAGAAATTCTACCCATCCATCCTCCTATCCATCACCAAATCTATCCATCCATCATCCTTCTATCCACCCACCCATTATTTATCCATTCATCCACCACCACACAAACATTTTCTGAGGACATTTCTTGTGACACAGCCTTAGGTAGTGTTGTAAAATTAAACGTAAACAAAACAAGGTTCCTTCCCTGTGTAATTCTGCAGAGTGGAAAAAGCTTACTAAACTATAGAGTTTTTCATATTCACGCTGGTTCATGCTGGTGTACCACGCCATGTTTCATCAATAACTTTGATTATACATTTGATTACTCTGAAGATCCTTAACTACACCCTCTAAGCCCAAATATGCCAAGGCCATGCTTTGTAAAAATATTTTTGTTGCTCATATATTGAAATACATTTCTTAAAAACTTGGAGTCAAATGTTTGAAATTTGTTTATTTAACAGTTTAAAAAAATCATCTATCTCATGATTTTTACACTCCAAAATACTACTAACGTCTGGATTTTCCTTTTTAATTTGGTTGGGTTTAATCTGATTGGACTTGAAGGAGATAAAGGCTGAAAAGGAGGGTCTGCCTGGGTGAGAGCCTCAGCCCTGTTGGCACATTCTCTCTGGGGATGCGTACGTTTAATGGGTGAGTTACGAGTTCAGTGACCTTGGGAAATCCCTTTCATTTGATGGGCATCATCTTAGATGAAATGATCTTGGGGTTCCTTCAGCACTCAAGCTCTGTAATCTATGACCTAACATCTCACGTATTTGGAAGTCGCTAATCAGAGCAGAACAAAGCTCGGAATCAGGAATTGAGCAAAGAAGGTCTCCCAGAGCCAAAAACAATATAACTGAGTTGGCCTCTTAAAGTGTGAGTGTTTTCCTCAAGGATGAGCAACAGAACTCTCATTCAGAGCCCACATCTTTATTCTGAATTCAATCTAACCTATTTTCTGGTGTCTTAATCCAGAATACATTAGAAACAAATGCTTACATTAAAAGCAAAGAGGGAAGTCAAGCTTCAGTTATCGATAAGGTTTACTTCTTCGTCTCAAATGAGCCAAGACAATGACTTATTGATTGAAAGAAAGAAAAAAGGAAGGAAGGAAGGAAGACAGAGAGAGGGAGGGAGGGACGGAGGAAAGAAAGAAAATAAAGAGCCCTGTATGCCTGGCAACAAGGAACAAAATCTTAAAAGCAGACTGATGACTATGCATGTTGGGGAAAAAACAATAAAGATATTTGGCTTTATTTTATTACATTTACTTACTAATTAGCACAATATTATTGAGGCAAAACCCCAAATGTAAATATTTCAGGTAGAGTAGCCTAACGTAAACAAATTATACGTAACTATTTCTTATATATTATAATAACCCATCTTGAAAATAAGGCATAATTGCATAGATTAGAAATTTACGTGGCCCAGTAATTTATCCTCTTTATACCTTCTTTACTGCAGTCTAAATTAGGTTTCAAATTCTTCCATAAGTCTATTGCTGGTGTGGTTGCCAGAAATAAGATCAAGGTTCTTGTTCATTTAAAGTTGGTTTCTCAGGAATGGCAGGGAGCAGACTCCTTGTCAATGGAGTCAAACAGAAGAAAGGCAATGAGTAGATCCCAACGCTGAGACAAAAGGGCACTGGAAGGGAAGAGATCCCCTGTCCCTGGAGATATAGCACTTAAACTTCCACCTGCCACTTTCTAGGCAGGTGTGCTCTGCTGGATAAGCACACGTCATATCCACAACAAGTGCTCAGTAAAGATCTCACACTCTCTTAGAATATTAAATATTGAAAGGACCTTAAAGGTTTTTCTGTCCAGCTCCCTCTTGTAAATAGAATGTTTTGCATTTTGCCACTATAAAGAAAGCTCTCAACACATAGGTATTATTTTTTAAATCGTTTAACACTCTCAACAACCCTGGGAGGTGGTCACTGTCCTGCAGTAGAAACAGGGGATGCCACAGAGTGAAATAACATGGAATTGAACTGGATTAAATTAAGAGTTGTGAAAAACTGACTCTGTAATATGGCTTTTTTTCCTGAAATATTTCCCATGAGGACAGCTTGATCACTTTTGGACCTTGTATAAAAATAACAGTCATGGGACTTCCCTGGCAGTCCAGTGGTTAGGACTCCATGCTTCCGCTGCAGGCGGCACTGGTTCGAGCCCTGGTCAGAGAACTTAGATCCCGCAAGCTGCCAGCACAGCCAAAAAAAAAAAAAAAAAAAAAAAAAGTCATGAAAATAATCCCTGACAGTCATGACATAAGATTGTGTGTTCCACTTCTTTTCCCTGCTTTATTGAGATATCATTGACATATAACATTGTGTAAGGTTAAGGTGTACACTTACAGTGATCTAATACACATCCATATTGTGAAATGATTACCACAATGAGGTTACTTAACCCTGCTATTCTCTCATATAACTACTGTTTTCTGGTATGGTGGGAACATTTAAGATCTACTCTCTTAGCAACTTTGAAATATAACAATACGGTGTTGTTAATTATAATCACCACGCTGTACATTAGCTCTGAAGAACATTTTCATCTTATAACTGAAAGTACCCTTTGACCAACACCTCCCCATTTCCCTCACCCCCAGCCCCTGGCAACCACCAACCTACTCTGTTTCTATGAGTTCGCTTTTTTAGATTCCTCATATAAGTGAGATTGGGCTCCACTTTTACCTCGAACTCTGTCTTGGGAGCCTGCCTCCGTCTCTGTGCAGACGGCTGGCTTTGGGTCACAGCCATCACGCAGGTTGACCATGACGGCTACCGCCCAAATCCCAGCCCCGCTGCTGCCAGCCTTCCAAATACTGCTGCTAAATTTTGTTCTCTTTTCAACTGGCTTTCCTTTTATTGTTGTTTATTTATTTCCACTGGTAGCCCCAGAATCTGAGGTCCTGTTCTTCAGCCTGTTAACAATTGTCCCACCGTGAGCAGTGATGAGAGGCCCCAGTGCCTTCCCCAGACCCTGCACCCCTCTGTGCCTTGGACTCCTCTTTCCCACTAGCAGGGATGTTATGAGTCAATGGGTATAAAGCATAGTCAACCTGTATTCTTTGAAGATTCAAAGATTTGATAAAAATCTTTTTATTGGTATGCATTTGTAACCCCATTTACATTGTAAATATTGGTAACCCCAAAATCAATACTCCAGGGGTTTTTGTGGGCATCTGCAGACATGTGCTGAGCAGCAAAAAAAAACAAACAAAGCCGCCCAATGTGTAGGTTCCCATGTCATGACAGTCATGACATAAGATTGTGTGCTCCACTTCTTTTCCCTGTTTTATTGAGATATCATTGACATATAACATTGTGTAAGTTTAAGGTGTACACTTACGATGATCTAATACACATCCATCTGAAGTTGAATAAGGCTGCACTCTGCCTTCTTATTTCAGCTCTCATGCTGTAAACAAGTGTCTTTTTCACAGTCTATTCAATGCCAAGGTTTTTGCACTTTTTTGCTGACATCACTGTTTAAAATGGCCCCCAAGCACAGTGCTGACATGCTGTCTAGTGTTCTTACTTGCAAGAAGGCTACAGATGTGCTGGAGAAAATATATGCGTTAAATAAGATTTGCTCAGGCACAATAATGTGTTTTAGAAAGAAACACACATTAAACAAGGCTATATATTGATCAGTTGACGAAAGAGCTGTGACCAAAGACTTGCAGAGACCTAACCCTGTATTTCTCCAGGATCAACGGTTCTGTATTTTCTAATTCAGTGCTCACAGCAACTTTATACAACTACCGTGAATAATAAGAATCAACTGCACTTAGAAGGATGCCTGACACAGACTAAAGCCTCATGAACATCTCCACTTAACCATTATTATTTGAAAATTAATATTTGCAAATTAATGTTAAATAATTAAAAATTAATTCCCGCCGGCCCCTCGGCGTCCACGCGGGCCCCCGCCGGCCCCTCGGCGACCGTGCTGTCCCCCGCCGGCCCCTCGGCGTCCACGCGGGCCCCCGCCGGCCCCTCGGCGTCCACGCGGGCCCCCGCCGGCCCCTCGGCGTCCACGCGGGCCCCCGCCGGCCCCTCGGCGTCCACGCGGGCCCCCGCCGGCCCCTCGGCGACCGTGCTGTCCCCCGCCGGCCCCTCGGCGTCCACGCGGGCCCCCGCCGGCCCCGGCGCGCTGCCTCCCGGCTCCTCCGGCCCGCTCTCCTCCTCTCCCTTCGCCCCGGGGGCCGCGGGATCCCCAGGCTCCACCTGGGCCTCCCCCGGGGCCTCGCCCTGCGCGTCGCACCCCGGGCTCGCCTCCTCCGCCAGCTCCGCGCCGCTCGCCCGCTCCTCTCCCTCCCGGGAGCCCTCCTGCGCCTCGGCCTCGCCCTGCTCTCCGCTCGCGCCCCGCGTCTCGGCCCCCGGGCCACCGCCTGCATCCGGCGCCAGCTCGCTAGCGCGCCCTCCGACCGGTCCCGGCCCTTCTCCTTGCGTCACCTCGGCCGTCGCAGCTGCGCCCGGGCCCCCGCCCCTCGGCGCCTCCGCGGCGCCCTCTCTCGCCTCCTGCCTCTGCGCCTCAGGGCCGGAAGCCCCCGGCTCGCCCCGTCTCTCCGCCTGAAGCGCCGAGCCCTCGGGCTGGCTCTGGGGACCCGGGGAGCCCCGCTCCGGCTCCGCGACCTCGGTCATGGCCGCAGATCCCTGTCTTTGACCAGAGACCCTTCCTGGACGCTGCTGAGGAGCCAGGCGGTGCTGGGCAAAGGGCGCGGTGCCAGGGGCCGCTGCGCCAGCTGCGAGAGGACCCCCTGCCCGGGACTCTGGAGGCGCCTGGGCGGTACGCTGGGCGCGCAAGGCGAAATCCTCCCGCTCCAAAACGCTGCGCCCCTTCTCCCGGGCTTAAGCTCTCTGGGCTATTCCTCCACCGCTCGTGCTTCTCGCTGGTTGCGCGCCTGATTCCCACCTGGACCCTAATTCCGACCTTGGTTCCCTGGAAACGCGCTCGCGGACGTGCAGTGCGCTGCTGGGGAGGGCGCTTAGCTGCTGCACCCTTTGAAATGCCTGGCCCTCTGTCCAGGGGTTGACCAGAAGTCCCCGGTGCCAACTCCATCCCCCCTGGGGCTTGGGCGGAGTTTGTATCCCCTCTTCTCTGCCTATTTGAATGGCCTGAGAGCCTGGCCAATGACAGTCTTTCTTGTGACCCTTGTGGATTTCAGTGAAAAGATCCTGATTCTACTGACCGCTTCGGTGTTTTCTGGAACAGCTTCAAGTTCCAGAGCCATTAAAATCACCCCCAAACACTCACGACACCCAAACACCTAATTCCCACCTTCCCAGGGGTCAGGCGTTAAGCTCAGCAGCTGCGGAACTGCAGATGCCCCTGTAGTGCCTCAGTGTCCTAGAGCAGAAGGGTAGATCCTGAAAGAAAGAAGGGGAGGCCACACCGCCTCCTTCCAATTTCTCCGGAGCCCTGCTGAGAAGTTCCAGAGGCCCCGATATAGGAGCAAGCGGAGCCAGCTGATCTTCTTGGACCAGAGATGGGTCCTGTACTCTCTCCATGACAAGTACTGGGGGTTCTGCCCTCTGGGGTTATATTCTGCATCTCTCTGGTCCCTGAAGATGCCAAGAACCTGTTTATCTTTCTGATTCTCCTAGATTTTCTAAACCCATGTTCAAGGCTTTCGCCTTAAAGTTGTGTGTTAAGGGCTTGGGGAGCTGAAGGTGGGGAGATGAAAATGGAAGATCTGAAGAAAGGGAGCTATGGAAATCACTGGATTAGAAATCTCCCAGGATCACAGACCTTTCCTCTTAGATGAAGAAGGGGGAGAAAAAGGGGAGGGGGAGGGGAGGGGGGCGAGGGAGGAGGAGGGGAAGTTATGATGAAAATTATGTAGTCAGTTTATGTGTCAGGCTGGATCATGTGGGTGACAGTAAGGGGCTGGTTGCCCAGGATGGCACAGTCTAAATGTGAGCGAGCAGCATTCCCAAATCAAGACTGATTGAACTTGTCAGGCTCTTAAAAGCTTTAATACTGCCCTGAGACTCATTTGTCTATCATGTCCACAGAGGGTTCTATTATCACTAAAAAATCAGGGAGCATCTGTGATAGGGCCAGTCACAGTGTGTGAGTCACACATTTGGCCAATCACCAGGATGTCTCAAGACATGGAAACAACCTGAATATTCTTCCATGGAGGAGTGGATGAAACAAACATGGTAGGTATTGGGTTGGCCAAAAGGTTCGTTCGGGTTTTCCATAACATCTTACGAAAAACCCAAACGATCTTTTTGGCCAACCCAGTACTTACAGTGGAATATTATTCAGCCCTAAAAAAGAGGGGGGCTTCCCTGGTGGTCCAGTGGTTAAGAGTCCGCCTTCCAATGTAGGGGACGCATGTGAGTAAAGCTGCAGTGAACATGGATGGCACTCTATTTTAAAACACAGCTTCTATTCTCAGTCACCGTTTTCTGCCTTATTTTTCTCCATAGCAGGTATCTCCATCTGACATGTAATATATTCTATGTACTCATTATCTGTCTCCCTCATCCCACCCCACTAGGATGGCAGTTCTGTGAAGCCAAGAGTTTTTGTGTGTTACTGCCTAGAACAGGACCAGGCACATAGTAGGCACTCAATAAATATATGCTGAATGAATGAATGCATGCGTGCTTTCATATATGTATATATCAACCTGAACCAGTTTTCAAAAAGACTATTCTCAGTTGGTTTTATACTTTGGGGGACAAGCTAATGTCACAAGGCAGGCTGTTCCCAGAAATTCTTATCTACTGATGGTGGTGAATACTTCAGCAAATACTTTTAATAATTAGCAAAGGCCAGTCAGTTGCTATAAAGGAACACAAAGGAAATACCAAATAAATCGAGTTGTGAAGGTCACTGTGAAGTCACTTGGAGATTTGCACAGTGTTGACTCGGCAGCCAGCACCAGATTAGCTATTTAAATACCAAGGAGGGTTAAACAGAGGTGACAAATTCAGGGATGAGAGTCAAAACTGCTGATAATTAAGTCGAATTTTTGGTAATTTTAGAGTTTCCCTACCATATTTTACGAGGAAGCATGAAGCAGGGTAACTCAAGGATTACAAAGAAAATCTCTCAAAGGCTTATAAATAAATGTTTTAAAGGTTTGTTGTTTTTGCTGTTTTCCCAGAACAAACAGACTCATTTCCACAGAGATCCCCTCTTTCTCTGGCAGATCTCTGCTCCTTTCAGAAGAGCCCTTGGGATGATGATGTGTCTAGAACATTCAGATCACTGGCGGCACTTATGGCCAAACAGAAGTCCCCCTTGCATTGATTTTCAAGCTCTTCCTCCCCACCTAAGAATGGCCCCAAACCTGGCTTTGCTGTTATCTGTAAAGATATAGTTCAGTTAAGAGAAGGATATCGGCACAGAATAGTCCTCAACTAGGAGGCAGGGATTGAGCATGGATAGAGCATCTTGCAAGCCGATAAGAACACCACACAAACCAACACAAATAATGTCGTGTGGAATGAGTAGGTTCTCTGGTCACACTGCCTGACTTAAATCCCACTTTATGTACTAACTGTGTGATCTTGAGTAAGTTTTTCATCTAGAACAGTGAGTGTTATAATAGGATCATTGTAATTGTGAGTTTTAAATCAGAGAATGTATGTGTCACACTCAGCACAGCGCCGCTTCTTGTTAACATTACAGCCTCACTGTTGTACTTGTCCCAGAAGACAGAGCGGTCACATATTGACAGAACCGTGTATTACAGGGCTGGAAGAGCCATGGAGAACTAGGGTGACACTTTGTCCCACTTAGCATGGGATGGTCCAGGTTATGCCTTCTGTCTCGGCAGCATGATCATAAGAGCATCCCCTGCCGCTCTCAAAAGTGTCCTAGTTTGGACAGTGAATTATATGGTCACTCCACCACGAACTCATCTAGCTAGTGAGCGTTTCTTCTGTTTTCTTTTCATGTGAATTTGCACTGTTCTCAAAACAAACTAAACTTTGAACAAATGCTTTTTGGATGGTAGAAGAGATTTTAAAAAGCAAGAAAAAGAGGAGGAGGGAGGGGTGAAGGAGAAGGAGGGGCAGAGGGAGGAGTCCCCAAATTTTTATGACAAACCACCTGCTGAAAGCCTTTCTGGAAAGGTAGCCCATAATCTGGAAGGACTGTTGATAGAACACATTCAGCCCAGGGAGAAGGGCAGGGGAGGAAGGGTATGGAACCCTCCTGCCAAGCTGGTTTCTGGGTCCTGGAGACTGTAGTTTGAGCTTCTTATTCTGTTTCCTTTCCTTCTGACGCCAGCAGCATCAGTAACAATCCTGGTGGAGATGGATACAATACCAGAAATTAAGACTGAAAGTCAATTTTAAACCTATCACCTCTATCTGTAAAGTTTTTTCTTAGCATGTTGGTGTTTTTCTAAAAACGTCCAATCTCCTGTATTTGCTCCCTACAAGTTTTAGAAACTTGGGTTTCTTTTAAGTCTTTTAAACCCTGAGTTTGTGATCTCTTCTCTCCAGTGCTCCTGAACCCTGTAATCTATGGTGATGGATGCTGACCTGACGGAACAGAGCTTAATATTGAACACTGGGTTTCGGCTAGGGGCAATTATATCATGGGATATTTGATAACGTCTGGGACACATTTTCTGGTTGTCATGATGGGAGGGTGCTACTGGCGTCTAGTGGGTAGAAGTGAGGGCTGCTACTAAACCTCCTCCAACACGCAGGACAGTCGCCACAACAAAGAATTAACCAGCCCATAATGTCAATCATTGTGTTAGAGGAAATCCAGCCTCCCACCAGCCCCCTAATTACAAGATCTGCCATAGAAAATGCCGTAATCCAATATGTTGACTCCACCAGGAACACCAGGGGGGCTATGCTGTGTTGGGGTGGGCTTCCACCCCTTAAAGCATCTCCTACATTTTACTGAGTCCTGATGAGAAGCTTTTTGAAATGATGGAGAGGTTATAAGATTTGCGTCTAGAAATCTAGCTTCAAATCATAATTCTGCTGCTTACTGGCCATTGGTGATACACTTACTACACTGGATTCTTCTGAGCATTGAAAGGGATAGTATGTAAAGTGTTTTGTAAGCCATGAAATTTCTGCACAATAGTCAACTAATATTATTAATTTGCCTTCAGGTAATGACTGGTCCTATTGTTTTGTACTGCCCAGGTATTGGGATCCACCTCACTCTTCCAGAACACAGGACATTTTTCTAAAATATTAATCCCTTGGCACTTGACAGGAAGCCAGCTTTCATGGCCCTGGGCATCCATTGATACATTGACTGAATTTAGGAAATTCAATTTTCTAAACTTCTATTCCTTACCAGAAACGGAAAAAATTTATCAGAACAAAGAAGATACTCAGCCATAAAAAAGAAGGAAATAATGCCATTTGCAGCAACATGGATGGACCTAGAGATTATCATGCTAAGTGAAGTAAGTCAGAAAGAGAAAGACAAATATCATATGATATCACTTATATGTGGAATCTAAAATATGGTACAAATGAACTTATTAATTACAAAACAGAAACAGACTCACAGACATAGAAAACAAACTTATGGTTACCAAGGGGGAAAGGGGGGGAGGGATAAATTAGGAGTTTGGGATTAGCAGATACAAGCTACTGTATATAAAATAGATATAGATGAACAACAGTGTCCTACTGTATAGCACAGGGAACTATATTCAATATTCTGTAACAAACCATAATGGAAAAGAATATGAAAAAGAATATATATGTATACATATACGTATATATATATGTATATAACTGAATCAACTCTGCTGTACACCAGAAACTGACACAACATTGCAAATCAGCTATATTTCAATTTTTAAAAAATGAAACTGGGGCTTCCCTGGTGGCGCAGTGGTTGAGAGCCCGCCTGCCGATGCAGGGGACACGGCTTCGTGCCCCGGTCCGGGAAGATCCCACG
>NW_006771034.1:1280285-1288686 GCF_000442215.2 Lipotes vexillifer
GGGAGGGGCTGGGCCCGTGAGCCATGGCCGCTGAGCCTGCGCGTCCGGAGCCTGTGCTCCGCAACAAGAGAGGCCATAACAGCGAGAGGCCCACGTACCGCAAAAAAAAAAAAAAAAAAAGATAACAGTCATGATAATAATCCCTGACAGTCATGACATAAGATTGTGTGTTCCACTTCTTTTCCCTGCTTTATTGAGATATCATTGACATATAACATTGTGTAAGGTTAAGGTGTACACTTACAGTGATCTAATACACATCCATATTGTGAAATGATTACCACAATGAGGTTACTTAACCCTGCTATTCTCTCATATAACTACTGTTTTCTGGTATGGTGGGAACATTTAAGATCTACTCTCTTAGCAACTTTGAAATATAACAATACGGTGTTGTTAATTATAATCACCACGCTGTACATTAGCTCTGAAGAACATTTTCATCTTATAACTGAAAGTACCCTTTGACCAACACCTCCCCATTTCCCTCACCCCCAGCCCCTGGCAACCACCAACCTACTCTGTTTCTATGAGTTCGCTTTTTTAGATTCCTCATATAAGTGAGATTGGGCTCCACTTTTACCTCGAACTCTGTCTTGGGAGCCTGCCTCCGTCTCTGTGCAGACGGCTGGCTTTGGGTCACAGCCATCACGCAGGTTGACCATGACGGCTACCGCCCAAATCCCAGCCCCGCTGCTGCCAGCCTTCCAAATACTGCTGCTAAATTTTGTTCTCTTTTCAACTGGCTTTCCTTTTATTGTTGTTTATTTATTTCCACTGGTAGCCCCAGAATCTGAGGTCCTGTTCTTCAGCCTGTTAACAATTGTCCCACCGTGAGCAGTGATGAGAGGCCCCAGTGCCTTCCCCAGACCCTGCACCCCTCTGTGCCTTGGACTCCTCTTTCCCACTAGCAGGGATGTTATGAGTCAATGGGTATAAAGCATAGTCAACCTGTATTCTTTGAAGATTCAAAGATTTGATAAAAATCTTTTTATTGGTATGCATTTGTAACCCCATTTACATTGTAAATATTGGTAACCCCAAAATCAATACTCCAGGGGTTTTTGTGGGCATCTGCAGACATGTGCTGAGCAGCAAAAAAAAACAAACAAAGCCGCCCAATGTGTAGGTTCCCATGTCATGACAGTCATGACATAAGATTGTGTGCTCCACTTCTTTTCCCTGTTTTATTGAGATATCATTGACATATAACATTGTGTAAGTTTAAGGTGTACACTTACGATGATCTAATACACATCCATCTGAAGTTGAATAAGGCTGCACTCTGCCTTCTTATTTCAGCTCTCATGCTGTAAACAAGTGTCTTTTTCACAGTCTATTCAATGCCAAGGTTTTTGCACTTTTTTGCTGACATCACTGTTTAAAATGGCCCCCAAGCACAGTGCTGACATGCTGTCTAGTGTTCTTACTTGCAAGAAGGCTACAGATGTGCTGGAGAAAATATATGCGTTAAATAAGATTTGCTCAGGCACAATAATGTGTTTTAGAAAGAAACACACATTAAACAAGGCTATATATTGATCAGTTGACGAAAGAGCTGTGACCAAAGACTTGCAGAGACCTAACCCTGTATTTCTCCAGGATCAACGGTTCTGTATTTTCTAATTCAGTGCTCACAGCAACTTTATACAACTACCGTGAATAATAAGAATCAACTGCACTTAGAAGGATGCCTGACACAGACTAAAGCCTCATGAACATCTCCACTTAACCATTATTATTTGAAAATTAATATTTGCAAATTAATGTTAAATAATTAAAAATTAATTATCATTTGTAAATTCTTATAGTCAGTGTTTTGGTGTTAACAGAGATTGTTAGTTGTAGGAGCCCCATGGAAATTTGTTGTCTATATGTCAACGAAAGAATGAATTGGGTTCACCTTCATCACATGATAGTTTGGGCCACCTCCATCTCTAGCGTGGACCACTACGGTAACCTCCTAACACTTCTCCCTGATTCCGGGATTGTCTCTCAGGTGAGCTCTCAACTTGGCAATTTGAGTCACCCTTTAAAAATGTTAACTGGCTAATACCACTCCCCTCAAATCCCTCTGATGGCTTCACTTTACACGTAGGACAAACTCTGATGCTCTTCTAGAGACCCTGCAGGTCTATGTAAACTGGTGTCATGTCCCAGTCTTTCTACGACCTCTGTCTCCCGCCTCACTGTGCCCCATCACTGTCCCACACGATCTAAACCAGGCCCCCTGCCTGAAACTCTCTACGCCCATCTCTGCATAGCTCACTCTCTGACTTCTTTTACATCCCTGCTGAAGTCATCTCCTCAAGGTCGCCTTCCCTGATTGTTCTGTGCAAAACAGCTTCCCTCCCTTCCCTCCCTCCCTCATTCTCTTACTCAGCTCTGTTCTATTTGTTGGACTTCTGTCTCCCCCCTAGACAGGAAGCTCCAGGAGGGCAGGGAGCCTACCTCTCATCCCCTGGTGTCTCGTCAGCACCTAGAACAGCTCCTGGCATACAGGAGGCTCTTGATAGTGGTGTGTTTTATTGAATGAATGCTATTTTGAGTGAACTGACTTGACTTGCCATCCAAGTCCACCGAATGTTTTCAGATTGTTTGCACAGCCAGTGCTTTTTCTTAGAGAGCACATGTCCTCCTCGGTCAGTCAGTGAGCCATCAAATATGTTTTAACTAGCAATGTTACTCTAGCTCCTGCCCAGGTGGATGTGAACTGTCTATAAAGTCAACATTGAAATGCAGCCACCTCTTTTGTCTTTTCACAGACTCACTTGCCTCACTGAAAGGAAGTCGGGTATCTTCCTCTTGGGCCTCTCTCCCTCATTTGATTTGCCCGAGAACCCCAGAAGTTTCCTCGTGCCAAAGGGGCGAGATACTCTTCCGGTTCCCCACCTTCACCAAATGCTGATGCTCAAGCCAGGGGCCCTTCTCCCCTCTGCAGGGGTGCCTGATACCAGTCCCCACACAGCCCCAGGGGCTAAAGCTTCGCGGGTCAACAACCCCGTTCCTAGACTCCAAGTTCCCCCCAGGGGAGTTCCCACATCACAGCTCTCAGCAAGTCCCCCCTCGGTTCCACCGCAAGCAGGTTTCACTCCCTTCCCCCACCCGGGGCCCAAGCTGGTCCCGAGAGCCTGAGGTTAGGGCGCAGTCCAGCACCACTCTACATCCCCTAGGGTGGGCTAAATTCTTCTTTACCCTCAAAACAAAAGCAGCCCAACTCTACCCTTCTTCAGTAACCCAGGGCAACCCCACCTGCACCTGTCTTTCGGTGAGTCCAAGATAAGTGACCAGCCCTTCCTCTGCTGACACATAGATGGCAGCTTCTGTCACCAAGAAAAATAAAAGAAACGCTCCCTTAACATCCAGCGCGGCACCCCTCTGGAAGGCTCCCAACTACATGTGTAAACGAAAGCCAGCTTTTTTAAAAACTGCATTTCATATTTAAGTTCCTGATTTCACAGATGCCACTCATGACATTTATGAATATATAGGATTGCCTTTAAACAAAATTTCAAAACAGTCCAAAGGCAGACCCAGCCCTTCCTTCCCGCTTTTTTCCTTGCACTGGGCACCTGGGTATCTTTGGATGCAACCCTTAACGTTTTCAGTCCTTGGCTTCCCAACCTGTACTTTTGGGAAGTGATTGCTGTCCTGCTCTTGCAAGGTTATTTGGGACTAAAAAAGACATCTGTGTGAACAGAACCCATAAACTGTGGACACACAAAGGTAAGGCATCTTCATTAGACCTTCAGTCCACAAAGGCAATGGTGTCCAACCCCAGCTGTGCATCAGAATGACAGGGGAGTAGGTCAGAAAGAAAGACTCCCTAAGTCTCAACTCCAGAAATGATTTTTCCAATCAGTCAGACTTGACTCCCTGGTGTCTGTTCCATAGATGCTGCAGGAATGTCTCATGTTCTTCCAGGTTTAGAAAGACTGCTCTAAGGATCAAACATCTATACCTTCAAGGGAACTTGGATCAATGAACTACCACTCCAAAGAATATTTGCACACTAAGTCCTATTTCTATTTGAGATATAAAAGCTTTGCACCCATTAAAACTTTACAGGTACCCAAGATCAAGTGAGAAAGCTATTTTTCAGGTGGAGAATCTTTGACAGTTCCTTGAAGTTAACCTAGGTGGGACTTTTGTCTAAAGAATATAATAAGGTATATTTGAACCAAGTGAGTTTTTATAGTGAAGGAGTAAATAAGGAACTTGGTAGGCCTAAAAGTAATTTAGGCACATGGTAGCAAGGAGGAAAATTCCTAGATTTTTTTGGAGGAGTGAGGAAAAAGACTTCAAAGCAAACTTATTTGGAGATTTTTTCATATATATTTATTTCTCCTTATAACTCTAATTGGTTTTTTAAGGCATTACTGGTCTGTATGTCTCTGGTGCACTTATATTCATTACATTTGAAAAAAATCCTGTTGGGTGAGTGCAGAAGCATTTGATACATGTAAAACTTGAAAGCTCTTTTGTAAGCCTGTCTTGAAACCAGGAAGTTGAATTTTCCCAGAATCAAACTGGCTCATGTTTCAATAGAAACTCAGAGCTCACAAAATATGGGTTGTATCTTTCTACCCCGGCTAAACTTTTCTTGCCTTTTTTCCCCTGCTTTTACTCTAAGTGTGTGTACACGGCTATAAATGCAGGTGGCAGTTCTCCTAGGTCGAGATAAAGTTAGATGTTTCACCTACCTGAGGACTTTGGGGGCTTTGTTCAAGTTTCTGTCATGGGATTTGAAGGCATAATTGTTAGATGGCTGTTAGTAAGCTGAACAGTTTCTGAAGTCACAGAAAAGACCAGGGATCATGGACCTGCTGGAAATAAGCAGGTTATACACTAATCAACAGCAGAGTTGAGTCAGCAGAGAGAAAGACCGGGCTCTATCTCTGTGGACGTGGAAGTTGGCAAAAAGGAGTTGCCCTCCTCCCCTTTCTAAGGTGGGAGCAGCAAAATGAGTTGGATGATCTAATTATAGCATGGTGCCATAATCCAAGTCCCCAAAGATACAGCTCAGGAGGTTCCTAGGGAAAATTCCTATTGTTATATTCACGAAAATCAAATTGAAATTTAGCATTTCCTTCAGTTATGAAGGAGAGGGAAATAGCAATAATTGTATCTGTGACTCTGTCCCCAATTAAAATCACAGACATTTTTAGATCTCATTCCAGACGTGACTTGAAGTGTCACATGTGCTCCTCATTACTTCAAAATTTCAGTAGTTATTAGATCTGCCTCTGGATTTTGTTTGATGTGTTCATAAAGAAATACATATATTCCTTCATTGCTTCTTATATTCCTCTTAAGCACACATTTCTTCTTAAGAATTGATAACTGAATTTCAGTGTAATTGGCTTTCTTTGATAATCCTATGCATTTTATTTTATTTTATTTTATTTTATTTATTTATTTAATTTATTTATTTTTGGCTGCTGTGGGTCTTCGTTTCTGCGCGAGGGCTTTCTCCAGTTGCGGCGAGCGGGGGCCACTCTTCATCGCGGTGCGCGGGCCTCTCACTGTCGCGGCCTCTCGTTGCAGAGCACAGGCTCCAGACGCGCACGCTCGATAGTTGTGGCTCACGGGCCTAGTTGCTCCATGGCATGTGGCATCTCCCCAGACCAGGGCTCGAACCAGTGTCCCCTGCATTAGCAGGTGGATTCTCAACCACTGTGCCACCAGGGAAGCCCTGCATTTTATTTTATACATTAAAAACAGTATTCAGAGAAGAGTTCGCCAGACTAGCAAAGGGATACATAGCTCAGAAATGGTTAAGAACCCTTGAACTAGAATTTGTTTCGCAGTGGTATTTTAAATGAAACCTATATGTCTATCTTAAAATGTTCCTATTCTTGGCTTCTCCTCAACAGGGATATGAGTTACACAGATGTATTGATTTCTAAAAATTATACAGTTAATGAAAACAGCCTAAATGTCCTTGAACTGAGGAATGGGTAAAGAAACCAGCACATACATACCATGAAACACTTCTCAGTAATAGAAAGACATAAGCTACTGAAATATGCAACAACGTGGATGAATCTCAAAAGCATGATGAAAACTGGAAGAAGCCAGACTCAAAAGGCTGCAAACGACATGATTCCTTTTATACAACACTATCTATTCAAGCCAAGAACAGACAGACAGAAAACAGATAGTGGTTGGATAAGGGCAGGGAGTAGAGTCTGGAACTGCCAACAAAGGGCACGGGAGATTTTTGAGGGCTGATAGAATTTTGTATTTCAGTGTGTATGTTAATTTACCTAAAAATGCTGCAAAAATAACCCATATACTAGTTTCATGAATATCCCCTGTCTTCCAGCTCTCCCCAAAGAGGTAGGCAGCTGGAAGCCCCATCTGAGCATGGAGGGCAACTCAGCATCTCTCCCTTTGCCTCTGCGCCATCTCACGTGGTCCCCTCTGGCTGCGAGCCCCTGTGTCTGGCCCACCCCTGTCCCATCTCTACCTGCTTCTCCCCGCTCTCTTCCTCATCTCAGCCCAGGTGAGCCCAGCCTCTTTGCCTTGGTTTTTCAAACATACCTCCTCACAGAAGGTATTTAGTTAGCATAATTGGGACATAATTGATAGTCCAAACTTGGACACTTTTGAAAGTGAAAGTATTATGCTGAGGCTACAAGTGTAAACCACGAGATTGTCCTGGCAATCTAGAACACATGGCTCCATGGTGTGGGAGGTGTCTACTTAAGATTTAGGGCTAATGATGGGTAGTGGATTGGGGGTTAGTTACATCAGAAGCACGACAAGAAAAAAATGCCAAAAAATTGAACAGTAAACGTACAGATTCTTAAGGCCCTTAGTCCATTCCTGGCCCCAAGAATTTTCATTGGTTATACCTGTAACAGGGGTCCCACTCTCCCTCTCCACCTTAGCTGGCTTACACTTAACTCCCAAATCCCCGTTACTCTATCATGCAAAGCGATTTAGCTATCTCTCTGTTTCATTCCTCACCCAATCTGCCTATTCCCTGAGAGCTATTGTTCCAACCAAAATGGCTCATCAGGGGGTTTTTGCTAATCAGTTCTCTCCCCTGATAGGACCCTTCCATCTGCTGGAGAACATAACAGAGGCAGTAACATTAATAACTAATGCATGAATGTGCTCAACTCTGCAGGTGGCTTATCTCGCGCCATCCTTTCTGAGCTCCACAAGGTACCTGAAACTGTCATCCCCATTTTAAAGATAAGCAGATTGAGATTCAGGGTATCAAATAACTCTGGAAAGTGGCCACCTTCGCCCTTGCCTTGTCCCAGGTGACTTGCACAGTTGTCAGGCAAATATTTCCTATCTGCCTGCCCAGCTGCCTGCCTGATGTAATTGTTTAAACAGCCAAATTAACTCAACAGCTTCCAAATAATCTGGCTGTTTCCATTGCATTCCCAACTGCTTGAGCTCAAATAATCAGTAAATGCCAGTGTGAGCTGATGGACGCAGGATCAAGAATCAAGAACATGTTCCTATTCTCGGCTTCTCCTCAAGCGGTGATAACCTTGTTCAGAAGTTTGAAGTCGTTTCCCCTCTAGACACCAAAACCCAGACTTGACACCACACCAGGTGATTTCTCTATGGCTCCAGACCTGTGAATGCAAAACTGAAAATGTGGATGAAGAATTTGGGTTTTGTAATATTGTACGTCAACTACATTTCAATTAAAAAGAAAAGAAAAGAAAAGAAAAGGTTTCAGATTTTGGTTAACTCTCCAATGGCATAAATATGGAGAGTTAGAAATACCCGCCAAGGCAGATTTACATTTTCCATTTCAGCCAAATGCTTGATAACAAGAAACTACCCTGGTTTTATATAACCTGCAGCCCCCTCTTTTCTAATGGATGTGTTGACAAGTCTGAAGGGAGGAACTTGAGAGGCATTTTTCTCATGGAAACGTTGTGATAAATGGTGATTAGGTATCCGGAGATGCTTCCTCGTGTGAGTCCGGGGGAGGGAGGGCCAAACAGGGGAGGAACCAGCAAAGAGAGTTTCAGTCTTCTTTCCTGGACCCAAAATTAACAGACCATAAATTCTTGTAAAATGAGTGAGTTTCTGGAATCCTTCCCCCCTATTCTCCCTCCTCTCCGAGGTCCTAATGTTATTCTTGAGAATTCCAGGCTCTTGGTTTCCTCTTTTGCTGACATGAGGACTCCGGAGCCTACCCTGTCTCTCCCCCCATCTTCCTCCCAATCACCTACCGTCTCCCTCAGATCAAAACTCTTATCCCCTTAGTGTGGGTGACTTATAGTAAGTGTTCGGAAACTCTAACAGCAAACTCTTATTTAGTGCTGATGTTCTGCCAGACACTGTTTTAAGCATATAACTTATATTAACTCATACGGTGCTTATAATAATTCTTAAGGTAAATACTGTTATTACCACCCTACAC
>NW_006771034.1:1288696-1293653 GCF_000442215.2 Lipotes vexillifer
CCTACACGAAAGACGAAGGCGCTGTGGAATAGAGAGGGTAAGTACTTTGCCCAAGGGCACCCAGTTGGAAAGCAGCGCGGTCCAGCGACACACCTAGACAGCCTGGCTCCAGAGTCTGTAAACTTAATCCTATGAACTTAACCCTTCCTAATATTTGGGAGGCATGGACCTGGTGCCAGCCACCGTCCAGTGCATGCATGCCCTAAGACCTGCTGGTGTGCCAGTCACTGTGCTGGTCACGGGGATACAGGGGTGACAAAGGCACATAGCCTTTGCCCTAATGGAGCCGCACTCCCGGGAGGCCTCAAACAACTAGCCAAGCAATTACAACATGGGGACAGCAAATGTTCTGTTAGGAGAGGGCCGCCTGCTAGGAACACATAGGAGCAGCGCCCTGCCCTGACATGGGGCTGGATAGATGTGGAGTGAGTCTTGGTCAGGTCTAAGGAACACCTGAAAAAAGAATAGAAGTTTAGCTGGCAAAAAGGAAAGGAGAGAAAAAAGAAAAAAGGTGGGAGATAGCATTCAGCAGAGGAAAGAGCATGGAAAAATCCCAGGGCAAGAACTATGTCAGGAAAAAGTCATCTCAGGGAGGATGGAGCAAAGCGTGGATGGGCTCAGGGAGGCGGGCTGCAAAGGGGGATCGCCCTTAAGGTGCAGGCAGAGACCAAGCATAGAAGAAGCCCATGAGCCAGTCAGAAAGTCTGGGCTATCTGAAGAGCACTGAGGCTCCCCAAAGGGTTGTCCACTGAGGGGTGATAAGAACTGCTATGCCTCTGGAGCAAGCACTTGCAGGAGGTGAGTTAGGAGGACGCGGCTGTGGCCCAGGAGAGGGCACTGGCCACCACTCTCTCAGATCTCAGGCAGCAACTTCCTGCAAAGTGGGGGCTCCAACCTCGAAGGGTAGGACGGTTGCACTGGGCTCCATAACAAAGGGTAGCGGGGTAGGGGTGTCTGGAAAGGAACAGCCCAATTGTGGGGCTGACTTTCCACCAGTAGTTCTCAACGGAGGGGGACACTTGGTCAAATCTGGAGGCATTTTTGGTTGTCCCAGCTTGGGCGGGGAGGGGGGGGAGTACCACTGACATCGAGTGGGTAGAGACCAGGGATGCTGCTAAACATCCTACGAGGAACAGGAGCCCCCTACATCAAAGACTGATCCAGCCCCAAATGCCAGCAGTGCTCACGATGGGAAACCATGTGCTAAACAGATGACCCAAACAAAGCAGCTTGTGAACAATTCACAAGTGTCCCGTGGGATGAAGATGGAGGAATATTGCCCTCTGAAGTGACGACCTTCAAAAAGCAAAAGAAATAAAACAATGCTTTTAAGAACTTCCCAGCAGAAAAATAAACAAAATGAAATAAGTTAGCATGTCCCTGTGCTGGACTCTAAGTCCTGGTTTCAGCTTCCTGACTCCCTGGAGTAGGTTTGCTCAGGGGTCGCACCCTGGTCCAGCCTGTGGAGGCTGCATGACACAGCACCCACCTGGGAGCCTCGTCTGATAAGTGAGACGCTAATCCCTGGATCCAGGATAAAAATGAGTTGATAATGTGCTGACTCATGATAGACTGTCAATCACCATAAGCCCTCTCACCCCTTCTCCCTCCTCCCTGTGAGTCTGGAACAGAGATATGAAGGCGCGACTCACCATCCCCCCACCTCCGGGGTCAAGGGGTCCCAAAGGGGGTGGGGTGTCCACACCCTAGAGGCGAAGGAAGTAAATACAAGCACACATTGAGACTTTTTTTGGGTATTAACACTCTTCCGGCTTGCAGGGATCTTAGTTCCCTGACCAAGGATTGAACCTGAGCCTTCCAAAATGAAAGCCCCTAGTCCTAACCACTGGACCCCCAGGGAATTCCCTTAATGCTCTTAATACCTGCTTTTTGTGTATGTTTTATAATGTAACATTCTGCAACTAATATATACAATTTATGAATAAAATAAATATGCAAATTTGTGGTTAAATTTTAAAATCAATATATTTACATAAATTAGGTATCGGGAGTACAGGCTCAAAAAAATTTTTGCACTAATAGGGGCTGTTCCATCAAAAACTGTTGGCTTTGGCGATAGCGCATTTGATAGCGTGCGCTCTGAGATGGGATGACTTGGGAGGTTGCTTATTTTCTTCCGACGCATTAAAGTTTTTTTTAGACCAAAGGTTTCTACGCTCCCCAAACTGGACTTCTTGCCTTAGGAACTTTTTCAGCAAATGTGGACTTGAAGCAAGTATACAGATGAGGTTGGTTTTCAACAGTCGGCCTGGGTCTGGCTCCATCTCGGTCCCAGGGCCTCCCTCTGCTTTGCCTGGAGGCTCTGCTCTGCACTTAATTAAGGGGACCCCTCTGCCCCCTCAGGGGGAAAGGAGCCCAGATTAAAGGTGCCGCCTCCTGGCCAGAGCTGCAAAGGATTGTCTGTTCATCAGGCCCTTCTCTTCTTTCCTTTCCCACATTCCCAGGGCTGGCTGTAGTCTCAAGGCAGGAAAAATAACAATATATAGTTACTAGGGGAGGGAGTGAGGGTGGGAGTGAGTCGTCTCTCTGAATACTTTCTTACTATGGCTTTGACTATTGATTCCTCTGCATTCAATTTATAATGTTTAAAACTAATAATATTAAAAATTATTGTTGCCACTTCAAAACTAATATTTAATTAATTATTTTAAAAAGAGGTTAGCAATTCAGATTTCCAAATGTCTATCCTTTCTGAACTTTATTTGCAAAGGCTGGATTTTTCTGATGACCTTTCTTCTTAATAAATCGGTGGCATCTTTCTCAAAACATCATACGGGCTGTTATTCCCTTCCTGTGAAATTTACACAGCAGATGTGCACCCTATTTCTTCGAAAAGGCTCAACCTTCCCTTTAATCTTTCCTGAAGCCAAACAGTGGTCTGGTTTCAGTGAATCTTGTTTTGTTCCAGAACTGACCTGCGTTTATTTCTACAGGGAAGCTTTTGAATGACTCGATCACCTGATCCCTCCCTGGTACCCATAAGCTCTGAGAGCTCAAGGTTCCTGTTTTCTTCCACTGCTGCCACCCCATCCCTTCACAAGCCTTTTTAGAGGCCACCGGCTCATGAAGACGGTAGATCATGTATCTGAGGTGTGCAAAGCCCTCCTTCTGGGGCACGTTCACTTGTAAGGGGATTTTTGGCAGGTGATCAGTCTTCAAAGGAATTTGAAGCCTCGACTTGCTACCAAAAGCCCCAGATCATGGGGCCCAAATTCCCCAAATTAGGGGGTCAGCCCATGGAATTTATGACGCACCTGTCTGTTATCAGACAGGCTGGCATGCCTCCACCACGCGCAGATAACTGGAATCAAAACCCTTCCCACATTTCCAGGGGCTGCACCTCGGCCGGCTCTCTTTGGAGGTGCTGTGAAGCAAAGGGGATCCAGAGTTGTGGCTGGACCCATGGGAGTAAAACAAAAAGTGGACTTGCTGCAGAAGGAGATTCAACGTCCAGTGCAAGAGGGAGCTTCCCTTTTCTAGAAGACCTGAGGGACACATAATACCATCAGGGGATACTCTAACACCAGAATCCTTCCCCCAGCAGACAGCATGAACTTTTCTCATTGAAATAATTTCAAAGTGTGATAGTTTTAATGATGCTGAAATAGACAGCCATCAATACTGGAAATAGGGCATTAGGGTACCTTTGTAAGTGCCTAATCACTAAGTAGCCAAATTGGCTTGTTTTCATGCTTAATAAAGACTCCAATTCACAGACACATTGAATAGAACCTATAATGGGAACTAGAAGCTCAGTTCTGTCAACGTAATTTTTTTCTTAAGTGGGTGTGAGATAATAGGGGGGAAAATACCTGTATATATACATACTGGTCTCCTGGCTCAGAGCTCCTGAAACCCTTGTCATTTCCTGGGTAATAAGAGTGTCTTTTGTTCTAAGGAAGCAACTATAGGTGGGCTCCTGGACAGCTCCTGGATGGGGGCTGGCCACCACAAAGAACAAGCCACGATGAGACGCTTGGAATTTTCAGCCCCGCCTTCCATTCTCTTCAGAAGGGAGAAGGGCTGAAAATGGAGTTAATGGTTAATCATGCCCACATGATGAAGCCTCCATAAAATCCCAGCAGTAAGGGGTTCGGAGAGCTTCCAAGCTGGCAAGCGTGTGGAGGTGCCAGGGAGAGGGGTGGAAGCTCTGTGCCCCTCCCCCGACACCTGGCCCTACACATCTCTTCCCTCCGGATGCTCATCTGTGTCCTTTATCATATCCTTTTAGAATAAATCAGTAAACATAAGTAAACTGGTTTCCTGAGTTCTGTGAGCTGCTCTAACAAATTAAGTGAACCCGAGGAGGTGGTCGTGGGAACCTCTGATTCATAGCCGATAGGTCACTAGCGCAGGTGACAACGTGGTCTTGCTATTGGCATCTGAAGTGGGCAGAGGGGAGTTTTGTGGGACTGAGCCCCTAATCTGTGGGATCTGACACTCTCTCCAGTAGTGTCAGGACTGAGTTCAATTGTAGGACACAGCTGGCGTCACAGAAATGCTTGGTGTGGGAGAAAAAAACCCACATACTTGGTGACCAGAAGTGTCAGAAGTGACATGTTCTGTGTGAAAGTAAAGGAGACACATTGGGGGGGGGAAGGGGGCAGGGCAGGGAGGAGACGGGTTGTTTTGTTTTTCTAACTCAGTGGGACACTTTGACAATAAGTTCAACATAGAGGTTCAACATGGTTTAACAGCACAAGGGAGAGAGAGAGATAGAAAACCATGTGATTCAAATGGTCTAACTCTACAGAGGAGGATTTGGCATTACCTAGCAAATTTATAATATGCAAATACATATATATGCATATATATGCCCAGCAATCCCACTTCTAGGAATCTTTCCCAAAGGTATACTGACAAAATGCAACTGAGATACATGCACACAGCCCTTCACAGAAGCATTGCTTTTTTTTTTTTTTTTTTTTTTTTTAAA
>NW_006771034.1:1293883-1301220 GCF_000442215.2 Lipotes vexillifer
TTTTTTTTTTTTTTTTTTTTTTTTTAAGAAGCATTGCTTTTAAGAGCAAAAGGCTGGAAACAACCCGAATGTCCATCGATAGGGAAGTGGTTGAATAAACTGGTGCCCAGGTACACGCACGATGTGGAAACGAAAGAGGAATAGTTCCTATACCGCTATGGAATGATTTCCAGAAAATCATATTAAATGAAAAAAGCAAGAGGGAGAAAATAGTAAAATACACTCATATTTGTCAATAGATAACACCTGTTCCTCACGCTGGGCGAGACCTGCAAGTGAGAGGACTCCTAGGATCCCCCAAGAGATTCCTCTTTTCCTAGTCTATTTCTCAGCCCCTGAATTTCTTAGTGGTAGTGTACTTTGACCATTATCTCTGGATTCCAACACCTAGGGCAACCATCTAGTTATGGATATCACGGTAACATGATGCTTTCCTTTGAGTATTATCAAACTATCACAGGAAGAGCTCTTCAAAGGAAAGGGTATGAGAGGCTGATCTGTCCTATCAACCAGGTTTGTTTGCTTGGGACATTTTATAAGCTCCTCCATGGAAATGGTCTTCGAGGATAAATAAATGAATGTATGCACAATTCTTTTGTAGTAGCATTTGCAACCTAAAATGGACCTGAACCCCCTATCTTGCATCTGAAGGGAAGTCCAGTGTGCTCACCAACATCTGGATAAATTCCCAGGGGTAACAGTCAGGCTATGGTTATGGCGGCCTCCAGTCCAAGGCAGAGTCTCATTCATCTAAGCTGGTCATGGTGGTCCCATCCCCCCATTAAAGTTGAATTCTGGAACTCAAGCACCAAAGATTAGTTCAGTGGGGGACCCATTAGACCCATTTTGCCGGGGAATGGGGGGGTGCCTCTGGGGAAATTCCTTTGCTCTTAGAAAAAAAACCACAGGAGGAAACGCCCTTCTGGTCCTCCGAATGCCGTTGTGCCTGAAGGTGAGACCTAGAACATGGCATCCATCTCACAGAAGGGCAGAACCAAGAGAACCATGGGACATGGAGGTCTGACTTGCAGTTAGGTGAGCCAGTAAATAAGCCACTTGTCTAAGGCAGTCTGTGTTGGGCTTTCTGTTGTTTACGGCCAACAGCATCCTGACACAGGGCACTCTGCTTCCTATTCCTGTCCCCCCTAAAGTCTTGAAATCATCCACGTGTCACCATTGGTGGCTCTTCTTTTCCACTGACCCGTGCGGGGCAGGCACAGAACACACCTCCCACATCTGCCACCCTGGACAAGTGAGCACCCAGGGGCCGAAGGTTTGGATGGGCCCAGCCAGGTTTATGCTGGGACCATCAGCAAAAAGCCTAAAAGAAAGTCATCCTTTTCCTAGGATGTCCTTTAGCTACACATGCCCCCATCTTCCCCCATGCTGTCCAGTCCCCACCCCTTGTCTATGCCTTGTGAATAGAGGTCACCTCTGGGTAGGAGGTGGGTATACACAGGAGGGTACCCTGGAGCTTCTAAGTTACTGGTAGCTTGGGTGGTAGCTACATGGATATTTGTTTGATTACTCATGAATCCAGACATAGATATTTTATGCTCTCTCATGTCTAAGATGCATCTCACAACAAAACAAATTCAAGAGGCAGCTGGGAGATGAGATGGGGAAGAAACAACCACGGCAGAGACCACGGTTCAGAGCTGGGGGAGCCACACTCAGCGCCTCCCCCTCGGAGACCTGCCCAGCTCCTCTGTGCCTGCAGAAGGAAATCCAAAGCCCTCAACCTCAGGCCTCCTGTTCTCCATCCACCTGCCTTTCCAGGCCTTCATCTTCCATTGCTGGAGTTTTTTCTGAAACTCCTCACTCACCATAGCCTTCAGCCTCCCCCGACACCCTGCTGCCACTGCAGATCCCCGCCCAGAATGGGCCTGAGGGCTCTGTCTGGGCTCTCCGGACTACGGTTGGGGTGTCATTGCACCATCTGTGTTTCGTCGTGCAGCCAGCCACGTCCATTTCCTGCAGCACAGGTGATGGGCTCTACCCCAGGGCTCCCTCCCAGCTGGGGACCAACCAGGGGGTCGGTAAGTTTGAGGACCCCTCTGGGTTGCCCAGGAAACTGCACTCACAGGCAAGGCGAATAGGCAGCCGCAGCTGAGGGAAGACTGGGGTAAGGGGTGAGGGCAGGGAAAGACCCAAGGCCAGTGGCTCTAGTGACTGCCTCTGACTCCCAGGACTTGCAACAGAGACAGAAAGATCGTTGATTCTGTGACTTTAATACTAAGTTCAGGTCTGTGGATCTTTGGGTTCAATCCCAGTTCAGGCCGAGGCTTGGAGGCCCTTGGACTTTGTGAGGAATCAGGACCTAATGCAGGGCAAGTGGGGATTCGAGTCATGCAACCAGGGAAATATCGCCATGTGGGTGATACTGTGGCTGAGCAGGCAGGTGGCTGATGGCTTTGGGATCACATCAACGAGCTCTGCCCATCGTGGGCAGGGACCACGCCCTGCTGCAAGTCCCACATCTGCTCTCCAGTCCTCGGGGTGCCTTTTTATCTCGAATCATCATCTCAGCAATGGACTTTTGTAGCAGCATCCTGGGACACTCCAGGCTACCATTCAAGGCACCGCTTTTCTTCCATCCAGGTACTTGGGGTGCTGACTAGGAATCAGCAGGTTCGTGGTGAACATGGACCAGAGCACAGACAGGCGTTTATCACAGGTCGTGAGGGGCATCTGATGACATGGCATTGGCTGTACAGCTCTGGGTGCCGAGACACTTGCACCTTCCAACTCCTGACCACCTCTCTTTTTTCCCCTAGACTCCATACTGGTCACAGTCTCTTTCTATGGCTGTTTTAAATATTACACAGCTTTCTCTTAAATTCTGAAGCCACAAGGTTTATACAGGTCTCAAAAGGGAAGTGATCCTGTCCCCATAGAGGACCTACAGACAGCCCCCTCCTCTGTTACGTGGTGAGTTTACAATGTAGACCCCCCCAAGAGTGCATTGTCACCCCCAGCATCCAGGCTACCTATGCTAACCACCTTACACAGACTTAAATAATGAGTGCTCTCAGTGGGAAGGAATCAGACAAAGGAAGGATTGGCAGGACAGAGCAATGGATTGGATGTGACAGTCAAGGATTTGGGATTAACAGATACACACTACTGTATATAAAGTAGATAAACAACAAAGACCTACTGTATAGCACAGGGCACTATATTTAGTATCTTGTAATAACTGATCATGGAAAAGTATATGTATGTATATATAACTGAATCACTTTGCTGTACACCTGAAACATTGTAAATCAACTATATTTCAATAAAAAAATTTTTTTGTAAGTGATGGAGAATTTGAGTCCTTGTGATGGTTAATCTTATGTGTGGGTAGACTCGCCATGGGCTGCCCAGATTAAATGTTATTTCTGGGTGTGTCTGTGAGGGGCTTTCCAGATGCTTAGCGTTTGAATTGGTGGACTCTTAACGAAAATGGCTCTCCCCAGTGTGGGCGGATGTCTCCCAATCCACTGAGGGCCTGAACAGAACAGAAGGCGGAGGAAGGAGGAATCGTGCCTGGTTGCTTCAGCTGGAAATATTGTGTGATTCCACTTACATGAGGTATCTAGAATAGTCAAATTCACAGAGACAGGAAGGACAATAGCTGTTATCAGGGGCTGGGAAAAGAGGGAGAGAGAGATTTATTGTTTACTGGTTACAGAGTTTATGCTGGGGATGAGGGAAAAGACAGGTGTAGACGACGGTGATGATTGTGCAAGCACTTACTGCCAGTGGACTGTATACTCACCCATGGTTAAAATGAGAAATATTAGGTATATGTGACTGCTGTTAGAAAAAACACAGAAATTTATTTTCTCAGAATTCTGGAGCTAGAAATCCAAAATGAAGGTATTGGGGAAAAAAAGAAGGAAAGAAAAGTAGGTCAGAGATTTTATTCTTTTTAAATGAAGTTTATACAATCTACTGTGATAAACCCAACATCTTAAATCCCATTGGAATAAGGTGGGGTATAAGTACATGCATACGTTCTTCCTGTAAGATCTCTGATAGCGTAAGATGTACTGTTGCTCGTGGACAGGTTGTGTGGCTGTAAGGACTGATGTGCTTCCTGTCCTACACAGCTGACCCACTGGAGAACCTGGAGGAAACAGTTAGTTAAGACTGCCTGGGCCCATTCCTCAGATCCCTTGGAAAACAGCTTGAGACAGGTATTAAAATATCTGGTCATCGTATTATTCTGATGACCGGAATGCCTAAGACTGGTGACTTCCAGATTTTAGTGTGATTCAAATCATCTTAGATTCTTATAAATGCATATCCCCAGAAATCCCAACTCAGTAAGTCTGGTTAAGCCCAGGATTCAGAGTGTTTAGCATGTATGTCCAGTAAGTCAGGCATATGTGGTCACTGGATCCAATTCGATAAGTCCTGCCTTAGGTACTCATTTTCTGATGGGAAGAAATTGTGCTTTGTCAAACGCTATCACTTCATTGTTTTCAAACTTGCATCACAACACCAGTTTCATCAACGTTAACGCTATGATCACCACAGTCTTGGAAATCTCATGGTGGCCCCAGTATCTCAATAGAGTGTTGTAGGAGGTTACCTTCACCAATCACTGATGCACCATAACCGGGGTCATCTCCCTTCTCACACTCAGGGTCATTTGAGTTCTGTTGCAGCTGCAACTGAGGTTTCTGGCCTAGAGCCATCAGAGGGTGACAAAACTCCTGAGCTTCCCCCATCAGGGGAGCAGTCAAGTACACCTGCCCGCAGGTGCTGTGACCTATTACATCAGCTCCCAGTTGGTGCTGGTGGTTTGAATGTTCTGCTTCAGAATCCATTCTCTATGTCCTTGAACCTGCAAGTAGAGCACTGTGAATTCTTCCAAGGTCTGGGTAGGGGTCGGTGCTCTTCAGCCCACAACTGCAGGCCTCTGGGAATTTCCAAGCTGTGTGTCTCTGAAAGAGGGCTCCCAGGCCCCATATTCCAGCAAGATCACACCACTCCCACCCACCAGCTCCTGGGGAAACTCAGAAACACACAAAAACTTTGCATCAGTATTCCAACTGAAAGCCAGAGCAAATGTCACCAGGCCTCTCACCAAAACCCAAGGCCTCTGCCTGGCCCAGAGGGACGCTTCATTCCAAGGCCTGGTGCCTGTGACACTGCAAGCCCTCACATTCCATCCCTACTAAGTCAGCTTGCTAACCTGAAAGGTCACTTATCCTCTGAAGGTTTCTCATCCTCATGCTGCTGTCTTCCCTTCACTGACTTATCCTCCCATCTACTGTGTCTTCAGGGACCACAGCACTGTGTAAACATGCTCCCCTACACTGTCCTGCCTCTTCTTTGCTGGGGTCATACCTGGGTTCAGACACCAGGGGAGGCCCTTACAGCCTCTAAGCCTTGTATAGCTGTTCATCTTTCCAGGTCTCACCTGTGCAAGGGGTGTGAGTGTTCCCATCTCTTTCAGCATCCCCTTGCAGCTGTAGGAACCAGTCTAGTTATTTTAAGCAGAAATAGATTTAGTATCAGATTTATGTGCTTACAAAACCTTCAGAAGGGCCGGAGAAGCAGGCGGCAGATGAGGCTCCCAGGAGTGACTCAGAGAACTAAGCTGCCAAGAGAACTAAGCTGCCAGGGGAGCTGCCTCTTGTACCTCCAGCAGGAAACTCCGGAGTCAGGAGGCTGCACACTCTGCCTGCAGTGACAGAACACCTGAAGCGGTCCCTGCACACCTATCAGATCTGCACGGGCAAATAAAGAGAGAAAGAAATAGGTGCCCCCGACTGTGCCTCTCTGTGCATTTAATTGCATTCCAAATTCAAGTCTCTCCTGGCTGTATCTCCTCTGCGGCTCCGGAATCATGTCTGGAGCTTTGTTTGCAAGGCAGTCTGGAAATTCAGTTTTAGCCTCTCCAGCCCCTGCAGAAAAGGAAAACCCAGTGGAAGCAGGTTGGAGTAGATGAATGAGATCTATCACAACAGCCACACCACCTCACAGAGGCGTTAGGAGGAATCTAGCCAGCACCATCTGACATTCTCCTCGTTTCATTCACTCATTCATTCATTCATTCAGTAAGTAAGTAAGTACGTCAGTCAGTATATATTGCCCTTTATTGTACCACGAGCTCAGTCATGAATGCCGCACAGTCCCAGCCCTCAAAAAGCTTACAGTCTATGCTCTGGACTGAACTGTGTCCCACCCCAAAATTCATATATTGAAGCCCTTACCCGCAAGGTGACTGCGTTTGAAGATAGGTCTTTTAGGAGATAAAGTAAAATGAGCTTATAAGAGTAGAGTCCTAATCTTCTAGAGCCAGATAGGGTGACCCAGCCTTCCCTTTTTTCCCCAGACTGAGGGGGATAGCCATTCTGGTTATCAATGATGTACCAGGAAAGCTATAGAACAGGCTGCAGACAAGCAGACTTCCAACAGCTGGCCCTTTACTGGGGCAGAAACAGCCGAGCAGAGATCCCCCTTAACTAAAAGGAGCCCAGAGTCACAGACACACCAAACCAAATGCAGCTCTGGCACAAAGGGAAAGGATGTCATTCCTGGTGGATTGTTCTATAAAGCAACTCAGGCAGGGTGTTGTGGGTGACCCCCCGCCAAAAAAAAAGCATGTTGAAGTCCTAACTCTCAGTCCCTGTGAATGTGGCCCTATTTGGAAACAGGGTCTTTGCAGATGTAATCAAGTTAAGGTGAGGGAGTATTGGATTAGGGGCCCCTAATCCAATGACTGGTGTTTTTGTAGGAGAGGGAGATTTAGGGACAGAGACACACAGAAGAGAAGGCCATGTAAAGATGGAGACAGAGATTGGAGTGATGCTGCCACAAGCCAAGGAGTGCCTGGAGTCACCAGAAGCTGGAAGAGGCAAGGAAGAATGTTCCCCTAGAGCTTTCAGAAGGAGCACGGCCCTGCTGACACCTTGATTTCTGGCTTCCAGAACTGTGAGAAAGTACATCTGTGACTTTGAAAGCCTACCAGTATGTGGTGTCTTATTTCAGCAGCCCTCGGAAACTGATCTACGGGATAATCTGGGAAAGAGCATCAGAGGCTGAAACACTGCCTGGAGTCCCTTCATCGTAGGAAGTTTCCTCCGTTAAAGCCAAGCGGCCTAGAATGGGCCACCAGCTAAAATGTTTCACCAGGGACTGCTGACTCTGCTGTCACTGCAGCCTGAAGCAAAGTCAGGGCGTGGCTAACGCTTGTCCTAGCGGCCTCCCTGCTTCTTACCCCGCGGGTCTCTCCTGCACCTGGTAATTGGCATCTCTCTGCACTTTCTCTCAGCCAGGAGCCCTGGGGTCCCCTCCTCGAGCTTCAGAACCTCCCACCAAAGTCTCCATTCCTG
>NW_006771034.1:1301520-1302421 GCF_000442215.2 Lipotes vexillifer
CCCGAGCTTCAGACCCTCCCGCCAAAGTCTCCATTCCGGCTCCCCCTTTTGTCAAAGGGAAACATCTCTTGGTACCCAGGAAGGAGGGCCAGAAGGCTGCCTATTTCCAGATGACATGGGAAGTCTCTGGGTATAACATACCCCCAAGCGCCCCGAGGATTGCCTGGTGCAGAACAGGTGCTCACTAGAGACCCACTGAATGAAAGGTAGCCGTGCCTTTTGGCTGTGCCTTCTTCATCCTGTGGGAATCGACATCAATAGGAGCATATGGGCAGCATTACGTGGCAGAGATGTTTTTAAGCAGACAGATCCTGCAGTGCCTTTGCCATCACTCTTATCTGTGTAGGAGCCTTCTGGGTTCTCCAGATCTGATCCTTCTGCCAATGTCAGTCTGTTTGATGGAAAATGCTAGGGACCTGACCACGTGGGCATCCCATCCCTCCCTCTCCTTCTCATGTTCTTTTGCCCTTCTCTCATTTCTTCTCTCTCCCAGCTTTTATAAAGGGATGTGGACCCTTTCCCAGTGTTAGTGATAACATCACAGAGTCTGACCAGTGCAAAGCCATAATCCAAGTTTTTGAAAGTCTGTCTTCTAGCACTAGGTGGCAGTGTTTCCACGGCTTGCTGCCCCTCCCTTACCCTGCAACTTGCTAGGAGCGGCCCCCATAGACAGAGGAATTTGTTCTCTCACTGTTTAAGGAGGGAGGAACCCTCTCACCATTAGCTACTCTAAAACCGAATCATTCCTTTGACGTGTGTTCTCCAATATTAGCCCAGAGAGGTATAATTTGCAACTTGTGTTCTGTCAAGTTTACTTGGCTTTCTTGCTTTAAATCAGGTGTTTCGTGGCCATATTATTAGGCACTTTTTTTTTTTTTTTTTTTTTTTTTTTTTTTTTTTT
>NW_006771034.1:1302431-1303409 GCF_000442215.2 Lipotes vexillifer
TTTTTGCGGTATGTGGGCCTCTCACTGTTGTGGCCTCTCCCATTGCGGAGCACAGGCTCCGGACGCGCAGGCTCAGCGGCCATGGCTCACGGGCGCAGCTGCTCTGCGGCATGTGGGATCCTCCCGGACCGGGGCACAAACCCGTGTCCCCTGCATCGGCAGGCGGACTCTCAACCACTGCGCCACCAGGGAAGCCCTAGGCACTTGTTTTTAATTAATATTTTTTCAGACGAGTTTTAGGCTTACAGAAAAGTTGAGCAGAAAGTACAGACAGGTCCCTTTTATCACTTCATCACCCCAGCCCCTCCAACAGCACAGTCTTGCTAACATCTTGTGCCGGTGAGGTACATTTGTTACTACTGATGAGTCAATATTGATGCATTATTATTAACTAAAGTTCATAATACTTTAATCATATGGCATGACGACTCAGCAGAAGAGTGGACAGGACTTGGTGATTGGTGGTCTGGAGTGGGGGACAGGTCAGTTGGGGTGTGTGTGTGTGTGTGTGCGCGCATGTAAGACAGAGGGAGCAGTCTGCGGGATTCCTGGTTTCTTCCCTGCTGACCGGACAGACTGCAGGGTACAAATTAAAAGAGAGCAGAGTAGGATAAGCAGGTTCAATGAGAAAGGTGAGGACTTCTATTTTGGCCTTTTGAATTTGAAGTGTTCTTTGGACACTAACCTGTGTTTCACACCCCAGTGATGAGCTGGGACGGTGAAGGGGGCAGAACTCAGTAAAGCCCAGTAAGCCCCATGGTCAAAAGTCACAATCCTGGGTCAAAGAGAGAGAGTCCAGGTGAAGACAGCTGTCCTGGGTGAGTCTTGTCCATTTCTATTTATTTACCCTACTGGTTCAAGGCACTCACTGGGGTGCGTGAAAATATTAGGACTTCTGTTTTATTGGTTTCTATCAAGAAAGAAAGAGAGAAGGAAGGAAGGAAGGAAGGAAGGAAGGAAGGAAGGAAGGAAGGGAAA
>NW_006771034.1:1303419-1315290 GCF_000442215.2 Lipotes vexillifer
AGGAAGAAAGTAAGGAAATTATGGTCCGTCGATCTGCTATGTGGGTTGACCCAGCTCACTCTCACTGCAGGAGCCAGACTGGCAGGTGTCATGGAGGTGTACCAGGCACCCCGATGGGACATCTGGGGCTCCAGGTGGCATGGGATGATGCCACTCCTCACACCTTCCTTGTTCCAGAATTTTGCTGTTATTGAAGATCCCAAATTCCCATTAAAAGAATTTGCAGACTATCTCATCTAGTTTTTAACTAAACAAATCCTCGTGAAAATGGACAAAGGTGCCCACTACACAATGGCATGAAGATATTTCCAAGGAAACAAGCAGAGGTGGACCAGAACGGGGTGGGCTGGCACTTCTCCACTCCAGGTATGAGCAACCACCAGCTGATTTATGAAGTCTGAGCCTTGGCGGGAGTTTTAAATAAATCGATCAACAAACTTAACCTGCACCTTCATGGTCAAGGCAACAACTAACAATGAGTGAGAAAGTAACCACTGTCAGGGACGTGTGCTAGGGAGAGAACATTTTGAAAACAGAAGTTTGGAAAGGTTTCTATCATTAAGTGATTTTCTTGCCAACAAATGACGTGTGAATCCATAAAAGCTCACATTTTAAAACTTGGAAACATCATTTTCTAACCCATTAAAAAGCTTCCAAGGGCTTCTCTGGGGTTTAAAACTCATTTGTGAAACATATAAAAACAAATAACTTCCAATTAATTTGCAGGAACCACTCTCTGACATCAAGGAGCATGGAAATGTACTAACTGCACCTCAACAATAATACTAATAACTTACAATAAACCTTTGCATATTTGGCAGACGGGACTGAAAAATGAGTATTCTGATTTAATAAGCAGAGCACACACTACCCACTATGATTTTTCCAAAAGGATGAAACAAGTTCAATCACATCACTCTCACTAAGACATTGTTAAAAGTAATTGAGAGTAAGAGAAGATATTTGAGAAAACAGAATGTTTTTGATTGTTGCTAAAGACTTTGCCTTCATTGATCTTCCAAACTAGAGGAGATGAAGAGAAAAACACAGTTGAATGGGGAAATTGGGATTGACATGTAAACACTTCGATGTATAAAACAGATAAATAACTAAAGAGAACCTGCTGTATAGCACAAGGAACTCTACATATTACTCTGGGGTGACCTAAATGGAAAGGAAATCCAAAAAAGAGGGGATATGTGTATACACATGGCTGATTCACTTCACTGTACAGTAGAAACTAACACAACATTGGAAGACAACTCTACCCCAATAAAAAAATTTAAAAATAAAAAAAATTTTAAACACACAATAAACATTTCAATTTGTGTTTATTTCTCTTTCCTTACACTTTAAAATTTTGTTTCTGTGTATGTTTTATAATATGCATCACATGTATTCTGAATAGAGCTGGGGAGACAGATAACTCACAAATAAATGTTTTAATTGTATATAATACACACAGCTTACTAATGTGCTATTACATAAATTATCTGCATGTATTTCTATATGCGCATATGATGGATGAACATATATTCATATACCATATTAAATTCATATATATTAGATACTATCGATAATTATTTTGTAGTATGTGTTGTATTATACATATATAAATATTGTATTTTTTATACCTATTAATATATATGTATATATTATAATTATATACATGCATTTACATATTGTAATTTACATATGTTACACTATATTTGTGTGTATATGTAACCCTACATTTTCCTAGTCCATTCACCATTCACTGTCCCACATTCTTGGAGGACTTCATCACATTTTCTTAACACGCCTTAAACTCTCAATGCCCTGCCTCTCATCCTCATCCTCAGCTGACCGCGTTGCTTCCTATTTCACTGAGGAGATCGAAGCAGCCACAGGCAACCGTCACTATCCCCGCCTCGCCACCCACCACCCAGCCACCAGCACCTGTGCTGAACTTGCTACCTTCTTTCCAAGACAGTGAATGGATGCCAGTCTTCTATCTGGGGCCTGCCCCTCCACTCATGTACCAGGTGCCCTCCCCTCCTATCTGCAGAAATCTGCAGAAATCCACCCCCCCACCCCACCCAGTCATCAGGCTTTCCCTCTCTACTGGGTCATCCTCATCAGCGTGCAAACCTGGGGTTTCTTCTCCCGTCTGTAAACACCAAAAAAAAACCCCAAACCTACAAAACTCTTCCCTTCCTCCCGCTTCTTCCAGCTACTGTCCCATTTCTCTGTGCCCCTCTTCAGCACAGCTTCTGTCACTTAAAGTCATCGCCTCCAATTCTTCTTATCCCAGTGGCGCATTTTCCTCCCACTATTTCTCCAAAATTTCTCTTGCCGAGGTCAGTAATGACTTCCAAACTGTGAAATCCGAAACTCACTTTCCAAGGGTCCTCAAAGCCAGCCTTTCAGCAGCATTGGACACAGAGGACCTTTCTCTCTTCCGTGAAGCCCTCTCTGGCTTGGTCTCTAGGACACCCCACCTGCCCAGGCCCCTGCTGACTGAGCTCACACTCTGCAAGGGAATCCCTCTCAATAGCCTCATGCCTTTAAATCCCACCTAGAGCTGCATCCCCCAATGCGTGATCCCAGCCTTCTCCCCTGAACTCCAGATTCACTATCCAGTGGCCTCCCTGACAGCTCGCCTTTCAGATCTAAGTGGTCTCTCAAGGCTAAGTTGCCCCTCTGCGAGCTCTTGATAAATACTCTCTCCCCACGTGCTCCTCTCCAAGGTTAGAGGCAGCTTCTTCCTGGCAGCTGCGCAGATCACAAGCCTTGTAGTTAACCTTGACCCCCATCTTTCTCTTAGTGTGACACATACAATAACGGTCCCCCCAGAAGATTCCCACATGCAAAAACCCGGAACCTGGGACTGTGCTACCTTTCAGGCGACAGGACTTTGTCGATGTGATTAAGGTAAGAATCTGGAGAATTGGGAGAGGATCTAGACCATCCAGGTGGACACCACAGTGTAATCCCAAGGGTCCTTATAAGAGAGAGACGGAAGGGTCAAGGTCAGAGCAGGAGATGTGACGGTGGATTCAGAGGTTGGAGTGACACACAGGAGCACAGCTCTGCTGACCCATTTTAGAATTCTGACCTCCGGAACAATAAAATAATTTGGGGGTGTTGTTTTAACCACTAAATTTGTGGTGTTTTGTTGCAGCATCAATAGGAAAAGAATACACTAAGGAAATCCTGTTGGCTGACCTTCAAAATATAGAGAGACTCTTACCACTTTCTCACCACTTCAGGTCTTCCATCCTGATCTGAATCCCCATCACTTCTCACCTGGATTATTGCAGTAGCCTCCTGACTGGTCCCAAGCTTCCACCCTTGTCCCCACGCAGAGAACTGGGCACATAGCTCCTGAGCGAGCCCTCCTGATAAAAAATCAGAGCATGTTAGTTGTTTTCTGATCAAACCTTCCATTGGCTCCCCATCTCAATGGGGATGAAAGCTAAAGTGTTCACTGCACCCTACAAAGCCCTTTAAGATTAGATCCTACCACCTCTCTGACCTCAACATTACTCATGCCCTGATCACTCACCCCAGCCATGCTGGCCTTCAAATGATCCCTTCAACAGGCTAAGCAGCTGCTGCCTCAGGGCCTTTGCACTTGCTCCTCTCCCTGGAATGCTCTTTCCTAGAAGTGGGCATGTTACCCTCTCCCTTCCTCAGGTCTTTACTTATGGTCTTCCCTGGCTGACCTAGCTGACATCCCTCTCCCACCCCACACGCACATTTCCAATCACTCTTCCCTGCTTTATTTTTTGCTCCTCAGTACTTATCAATGTACATCTACATGTCATATTTATTTATAACCAACAACTACACGTTGTCTTTATTTATCTTCTTTATTGCCCCCCCCAACCCATCCACCCCCAGCAATCACCCAAGTACATTTCATGAGGGCAGGGGTTTCTGTCTGTTTTGTGTACCACCATATCCTTAGTATTCCAATGAGAAGGGGAGTCCCCAGAGTCAGAGCCAGCGTGGGTTTGGGCTTGAACGCGGCTGCCTTGGGGCTGTCACTTTAGCCCTGCTCCTGGTGAGTTCTCCAGCACCAAGTCGCATTATGCAAAACACCAGGCACTGTTAGGTGTCACAGGCAAGTAACATGCGGCTCCTACACTCTAGGGTAAAATCAAAGAAGGAACCCATCACAGTGGTTAAAACCATCCCTGAGGAAGGGCACTGGGAGAGGCACCAATGATGTCCTACCCTGACCCCTAAAACGAATAATGATGACATCAGCTAGATCTCAGGACAGGCTCGCCCAGCACACACAGGTGGCTTCCAAGGACAGACTGTCAATAGACTGGGTGTGAAATAGGACAAATCATTAATGTACCATCCATCTCACAGCCTAAAGAAGAACTCATAACAATCACAATAAGTAACTTGTCCCTAGACCCAGCCCCTGCCCTCGTTTCATTCCCTAGAAGCTGGCCAGAGGGGAAGATCGATTTACCTGTTATTCCTATGTTAAAAGACTTTAACATAGAAGAGAAGGGGGTCCAAGTGGAAGACCACAAGTAGAATTCCAATCCTTCCACTCTGAGCCCCTCCTCTGTGCCAGGAAGCGGCTGGACAAGGTTTCTAACCCCAGCAACACTTCGAAAGGAAGTTATATTTCCATCACCTATCTATACGAGAGCATTTGGAGACTCCGGCAGGTCAAGTGTTCCCCAAGGCCACAGAGATAATAAATAAAGGACAGAACTGGAATTTAGACCAGATCTACCTGGCTTCTGGAGCTATACAGGAGATTGTGTGATACTATCACAGGAGTGATCATTTTATGTCAAAACAAAGGGAGACGTTTTGAACCATAAGCGCTCACTGAAAATGCATGGGCTACGAACTTTCAGAAATGGACATCCATTTGCATATGCACCCATCCCCCATCTCCAATGGCCTCAAGATGCTCCAAATGACAGCCTGGCTTCTGGACAGCCATTGAGGTCTGGTTTCTAGGACCTTCCCAAGGCCTGCTGCATTCCTGCCTTTGGCTACCATGAGATGCCCGACATCTTTAATTTAAGCCAGCTCCAGGGGTTTTGGTTACTTGCAACCAGAAGAATCCTAACTCAAGTAAAAGCCACACAAGTGTCAGCAATTTTGAAAGAGAACTCAGAGTAATGTAAAAGTCAGTGAATTTTCTTTCTAAACTTGGAAAGGCAAAGTAACCAAATTCCAATATTTCCCCCCAAACCTAATTTATAATTCTGGCTTTCTGATTTAAAAACCACCAGAAGACCATTAAAAATAACAAGGATTTTTAGGGGATTGAGAGGTACAAACTCTTCTGTATAAAATAAGCTACAAGGATATATTGTACAACCCAAGGTATATAACCAATAATTTTAAAAATTACAGGGATTTTTAAGAGGGGATTGTAAGAATGAACCTTGAGTAGGGAAAATCATTACTTTCTCTAAAACAAACGAAAACAGCAACAACACAGGACATATTTTCATTCATTTGACAGGAGGTAATAAAATGGAAATTTTCAGTTGGGTTATTTAAAGGGTTTACTGGTTTGAGCAGTCTTTGGAAAAGTTTATTCTTTGTAAAAGCAAACACTCAAAGGCAGCTATTTGCCTTCTATCTTAAGTTTTTAAATGTCTATAATTTCCCGGAATGTGCAGAAATGCCTTTGGTTCATTTAATAAGCATTCAGCGGGTGCCTCCTGCACACAGGCCCCTTCCATTTTCAGAACAAAATAGGAAGAGATTGAAAGTGTCCTACAGCAAAACTTTCCCACCTGGCAAATGAATAGTCTGGTTTATCTTCGCACAGGCATGTTTGCATAACTGGGCTGTGTTAGATGCAAGAGACAGGTGCTGAGAATAGAAATAACCAAATGTGGCTTTCTCAGCACCTCTTCCCCTTCTGCTTCCTGTATTTGTGATGGCTGACACGAAGGAAGTGTGAGGGGAGGAACGTGAATGGGAGGTGGTAGTAGGATACACAAATTGAAATGTGCGTCCCTTCCCTCATTTCAAAAAAAAAAAAAAAGAATCACTGAGAGCAGCTCTTCCCCCTTGTTGGGTTCCCTTCTTTTCTGGGTATCTAAAGATGTGGATCAAATCCGCTCCAAGCCAATGAGGAGGAAAGGCTCGCTGGTTAGAGGCCAAAGCAGGAAGCAAGGACAAATCTTAGATTCCACTGCCACTGTTAGAAGAAGAGGGGACAGCTAAGAATTCCCAAAGGATGCTTCAGGAATTTTGTATCTGTGTTATGGTGAAATAGCTCTTAAAAGATTACCCTCTCAAGTTTAACTGATTTCATCCTTAAAAATGTCTGCACTTGGGAATTCCCTGGCGGACCAGTGGTTAAGACTCCGAGCTCCCATTGCAGGGGGCGCAGGTTTGATCCCTGGTTGGGGAACTAAGATCCCCGCACGCAAAGAGGTGTGGCCAAAAAGAAAAACCCTAAAAGAAAAAACAGAGATGTCTACACTCATACTTAAGTAGCACGTTTTGCTTCGTTTCTGCCTGTGCTGTTTACAGCTCATATTTTCTGTTTTTTCCTCCTTGGGAGAGACCACTGACTGCTGATGTTAATTGTTAGAGTCAGTGGGTGAAGGCATAAGACACAGCATCTGCTTTTCTCAAAGACAGAAGTTACTAGACGGAAAGGAGGATCTGACATTTTATTACTAAAGATGTCTTCTGCGGTAGGGCAAGAACCTTGGGCACCCAGATGTGGAAGGCATGATGCTAATCCTATTTATTGAGAGTGTCAGTGGAAAAATGTTGCCTGTCGTATCAGTAAACAAAGAATGTTGCAGCCATCAAGCCATCACATTACAACCTCCCCAAAGGTGAGCCCTGAGGGAACGCATAATAGAAATAGGATGCCCACCATCAAGCCATCAGGCTGCAGCCACCCCCAACAGTGCCCCCTGAGGAGACTCACAATGAGAAAGCACAGTATACTGGCCCCAGATAGCTAAGGGGCATATCAAAGGAATGATTGCACTGAGCCCAGATTCTTGCATCTTCCCACATAGAGAAAAGTGATCAATTCTTTAACTCGACACGTCTGGTTTTCTTGATTTAAGAGTAATCTTTCGATGTTCCAACTACCTGGTCTTTTTTGTAAAGACTCCTTTATATCCTGGATCCTCCCTTACCTCTTTGGAACTGTCCCTCAGAGCAAATCCTTGGCTTAAGTCCTCAGTATGTCCACTGAATAAAACACAATTCTCAACTTTTAGGTTGTGAATTATTTTTTCAGTAGACAAGAGCTTCCATCATTTTGCTCTGATATTTTGAGAGCTCTGTCTGTCTCAAACAGCTCACACAGCCCTGGCCCTGCATGTGTGAGAGTGGGCCCTGCCTGGCCCATCACTTTGAACTGCCTGAACCTCTTACTTTCTGCTCTCAATCCCCTTACCTCTCCCTTTCCCCTTCTTTGTCTCTGCTTTATTTTCCCTGTCCTCCACCATTTTGCTTTGGTTCCTTCCCCTTTTCTGTTTCCTATAGTCCCAAAGGGCAGAGGCAGTGCTGGGATGAGAGAAAGAAAGCTGGTGTCCTGCTTCACCATTTGCTGTGTGTTTGCTTATGGGGAGGTCACTACATTTCTTGGAGCCTCAGTTCTAAGAATCTGGAGTAATATTCGCTGTTTGTGAGAACGAGGTGAGCTAGTTTAGGTGTACCCCCGTTAACTATTTAAGAGCCACCCAAATAAAATTGATGTTATTACTGCAGACATACAAACAGCTACACGACATTACCCTGTTCACTTTGCTGCCTGCGGAGGGAGAGGAGAGAGAGAAAAGTGGGACTCCGAAGTCACTGGAGGAATGTGTGAACACTCTGCGTCTTCGCGATGACTCATAGCATTCCAAAGTCAATTACAGGTGGAACTTGCTCTTCCCTCTCTTAGCTCAGTTTCTTTCCTTTGTACTTTTTGTCCACCAGGCCCAGTCTGCTTGCGTCAGTGGTCTAGGAAAAGCCGGGATTGAAAGAGCTTGCTGTCCTAAGGGTGATGACAACACAGACCAACCCGGCCATGGTTTGGCTGGGTGTTACTTTTCAAAAGTGGTGCCTGAGGGGCTTCCCTGGTGACGCAGTGGTTGAGAGTCCACCTGCCGATGTAGGGGACGCGGCTTCGTGCCCCGGCCCGCGAAGATCCCACATGCCGCGGAGTGGCTGGGCCTGTGAGCCATGGCCGCTGAGCCTGTGCGTCCGGAGCCTGTTGCTCCACAACGAGAGAGGCCACAACAGTGAGAGGCCCGCGTACCACAAAAAAAAAAAAAAAAAAAAAAAAGAAAAGAAAAGAAAAAAATAAGTGGTGCCTCATCCCCTTTGTTAGCTTTTTCAGAATGTCTGGCTGAGCTTTCAGAGAGTTTTATATTCTGTGATGTCACCCACTCTGCCACACTTCATCTAACTCCTGATGGCCTTTATTACATTTTCTTTTCCGTAAATACCAGCTTCATTGAGATACAGTTCACATACCATAAAATTCTGCCTTTAAAGTGCAATTCAGTGACGGGTAGTATATTCATGGAGTTGTACACACATCACCACAATCCAAGCTAATGAATTTAGTGCTTTTCTAAGTATGAGAAGATGCAAGAGTCTGGGCTCACTGAAATCTTTCCTTTGACATGCTATCATCCTATCTGGGGCCAGTATCCTCTGTTTTCACATCCTGAGTTTCCTCAGGACTCACCGTAGGGAGTGGCTGCAGTCTGATGGCTGTCAGATGGCAGGTATTCTTTCCTTGCTGAGTTTCCTCAGGGTTTACCAGCTCATGTTGGAGAGCTGCAATCGCTGATGACTGTGCCATCTTTTGTTTACTGATATGGCAGGAAATATTCCATTTCTCATTCCCCCTTCTTTATTCCCCCAGTCCCTGGCAACCACTACCTACTTCCTGTCTCTATGAATTTGCCTACTCTGGACATTTCATATTCATGGAAACATACAACAGGTGGCCTTTTGTGACTGGCTTCTTTCACTTACCATCATTTTCAGCGTTCGTTCATGTTGTAGCATGTATCAGCACTTCATTCCTTTTAATGGTTGAATAATATTCCATTGTATGGATCTATATCTGGTTTACCCATTCATCAGTTGATGAACTTTTGGGTTATTTCTACTTTTTTGGCTACTGTGAATAATGGGGCTATGAACCTTCCTACATAGACTTTATTTTATTTTATTTTTTGCGGTACGCGGGCCTCTCACTGTTGTGGCCTCTCCCGTTGCAGAGCAACAGGCTCCGGACGCGCAGGCTGAGCAGCCATGGCTCACGGGCCCAGCCGCTCCGTGGCATGTGGGATCCTCCCGGACCGGGGCACGAACCCGTGTCCCCTGCATCAGCAGGCGGACTCTCAACCACTGTGCCACCAGGGAAGCCCCTACATAGACTCTTGTGTGGACATATGCTTTCATTTCTCTTGGGTAGATACCCAGGAGAGGAATTGCTGGGTCATGCGACAACTCTATGTTTAACTTTCTGAGGAATGGCCAAACTGTTTTTCTGAATTGGCTGCACAGTTTTACATTCTCACCAGCAATATGTAATGGTTCCAATTTCTCAAGATCCTTGTAGCACATTCTCTTTCATGAGTTATCTCTGCATGCATACCACTACTCGCCTTGGATTTAAACTCCTGAAGTGCATGAACTGCACTGAGATTGTCAGAATAGCAACCACAGCACACGGCAGGTTCTGAGTAAAGCTCAGCTCTTAGTTGGATAAAGTTTTTATTATAATCACTACAGTTCCTAACTAGAGGCCTACGTTAGGAGAAAATACAGGTCTAATTTCATGTCTTCCAAAGACACCTACACATAAAGAGTACCGCCGTTTATTGGGCCCTTACTGTATTCTTACCATATATGACGTAATTTTTCAGATGAGGAAACTGAGATTCAGCTTACTTGTCCAAGTAATTAACAGCAAAGCTGAAATTTAGACTCAGATTTTCACTGAACCACATTGCCCTTCACAGTGAAGGAATTCTATTTTGCAGGAAAGGTGGGAGGCGGAGAGGGAGAGAGAGAGACACTTATTAGAGGACCTCCGTTTTCTATCTATAAACTCCCCAAAGGAAAGGACCAAGGTTTTACTTTTTTCGTTAGCTCATATTGTACACAGTACATAGTAGTAACTCAAAAAAAGTATTTCTGATTATATAAAATTTGAACAATGATATAATGACTAATAAGCTAAAATCTACAAGTAAGGTATTGTCGCAGGGGGGTGGGATGAATTGGGAGATTGGGATTGACATATATACACTACTATATATAAAATAGATAACTAATGAGAACCTACTGTATAGCACAGGGAACTTTACTCAATACTCCGTAATGACCTACATGGGAAAAGAATCTGAAAAAGAGTGGATGTACGTATACATATAACTGATTCACTTTGCTGTACAGAAGAAACGAACACAGCATTGTAAAGCGACTATACTCCAATAAAAATTAATTTTAAAAATAAAGTAAGCTATTGTTAACCACGGTCTCCTTCAATTCACTATTGCGGCTATATCTGACAATATACGGTAAGTATCTTACCACTTGCCAAAGGCCACAGCCAGGACTATATCTCGTTTAAATCCCCCAAAGTTGGCCTATGTGCCTCAAAAACGTCACCCATGGGAACCACAGAAGCGCTGATTCTCCAGCTATTAACCCTGCGCCCAAGACACTGCCTGGCGCCTTCAGCTGGCATCGGATGTCAGAAAAGCGGAACTGGCTGAAGAGACCTTTGCCCCTAACCAACATGGCCGCCCTGAGGCTTCAGGCTGAGGGCGGCAGAATGAGGATCACGTGAGAAGAATCCCGATCCTCTATTCGCTTTCTCTTCCGGACGGCGGGGGAAAGTGACCCACGTGGGCCGGCCTTAAAGGGCCCACGTCTAAATCCGCCGGAGCTCCGCCCTCGTTGCCGGGCGGGCTGGGCGCGGAGCGGAACGGCGGCGGGCGGGGCTGGCACTCCGAGGCCGCGTCTCCGGGAGCCGTGGCGACCGCAGCCCGCTGCGACGCAAGCCCGAGGAGGTTAACCGCCCAGTCGGCGGACGGGAGAGCGCGAGGATCCCGCGCGAGCCCGGCACAGCCAGCGGGGTCGCAAGGCCGCGGGGATGGAGGACGGTTTGGCCGGGCCCCGGCTCGGGGCGGCGGCCGAGGCGCGAGCGCAGCCCGGGGTGACGCTGCGGCCCTTCGCGCCGTTCTCGAGGGCTGCCGAAGCAGAGGAGGGCGGCGGCGACTGGAGCTTCATCGACTGCGAGATGGAGGAGGTGGACCTGCAGGACCTGCCCAGCGCCACCATCGCCTGCCACCTGGACCCGCGCGTGTTCGTGGACGGCCTGTGCCGGGTGAGGGCCGGTTGGGGCGGCCGTCGGGCGGAGGGCGGACACTTGTTGCCGGGAGGAGGCAGCGCCGAGGTCCGGCCGGCCCGGGGCAGCCTCTCCAGCCGGGCCGCCGGCGGGGCGGGAGGCCACCCCCGGGAACTCGGCGACGTCCCCGGCCGCCCTGCCGCGGTCCCCTCTGTCCTGGTTGGGGTGGGGGCGCGCTCCCCGAGGTCCCAGGTCCCCAGCACCTGCCAGGCCGCGCGCTGCGCGCCCAGGGGCTAGCCTTTCACTTGGGCTAGTAACCCCCTCCTAGCCACGCTCCAGTCCCCGGGTGTTAACTCGGATGGGGAGGGGGGTGACGTAGTAGGAGACAATCGGAGGATGAATTAGCTCCCCGAGCGGCCGGGGAGCTCGTATCGTCACCTTGGGGCTTGGACCGTGCCAGGCACTTACTCCTTTGAGGAGGGGGTCGCCTCATTCATGGGGAGGAGGAAACAGACGTTGAGCGGCGACGTGACTCAGTGTTACAAACAGGACGGCGTCTC